>NW_020799112.1:19136632-19167497 GCF_003259725.1 Athene cunicularia
CAGCCCCGCAGCACCCACCCGCGCACGCCCCGTCCCGGGGGCTGCGCCTCTCGCCCCCAGCACCCTCTCCCAGGGCCTGTGCACTTCTCTGGGTAATTCCTTCTTAACAGAAACCAGCACGTTTCTAGGCCGTTTGCTTCATCACAGCCAGGAGCACAGGGCCAGAGCAGTTTTGAACCAATTCCCGTGGAGCCCTGGCCTGAGCACCATGCTGCAGAAAGTGGGTTTTCAGCAAAAAAAACTAAAAAGAGAACGAAAAAATATGTGTGTGTGTGTCTGTATATTTACAAAGTTTTTCCCTGGGTTTTTCTCAAAATGTATTTAAAAACTGAAAACCTGTGAATGAGATGGTCAGGCTTTCCCAGGAAGATTTCCATGTATCAGAAGCTGTTTCGTGACAAGAAGCCACAGCTCGCAGCCCCTTAGGGAAGAGGCCGTGCTGGTGGGCAGGAGCAGCGGGACAGACCCGTGCCCAGCCTGGCTGCCTGCACCACCGCTGCTCCAGGGAGGAAGGTGAGAGCAGGGCAAGCACATGAGGAGAGTTCTGCTAGCGCTGACAAACCACTAGTGGGGTTTTTTTTATGCGCTGAATGGTCTTTAATGGGCCTTTCTCTTCCTTAAAGGTGTCCAGTCTGTTTTCCAGCCCGTTCTACCTGGGTTTTGTACTCTCTCACAGGCACCCTGGGGTACTCACACCTGCAGATGTGCGGGGCTGCTGCCCTGGGCTGCCTTTGCCTCTCTGCTCCCCTTAGGGGGGGCAGGAGGGCGGCTCTGCCGGCATCAGTTTTGGCTCTGGAAGGGGTTGGTGCTTGGTGGGGGAAGCCAGTGTGGTTCACGCTGGGCAACGAGGCGGTTGAATCTCCTGCAAGGTGCAAACCTGGGCCAGAGCTCTTCCTCAACAGCCTGACTGGTAGGGGTCTCTGATTTCCAGTGGACACAGTGGCTTTTCAACTGCAAAGCCACCACAGGCAGCGTCTGAGGAAGGGCTGAGAGAACTTCCCCCCAAGAACTAGAGTGATCTGTGCATTGCTCCTTGCCCGCACCCCTGGCTTGGCTCTGGAGGGAGGCCGGTGCTTCACCTTCCTGCCGGGGCAGAAAAGCGGGAGGATCTCGCATCAGGTGTTGCACCCTGTGAGAGCGTGTCCCTGAGCCCGTCAGCCAGCCACAGGGAGGGCAGCACTGCGGCTCTTACAGGCAAAAGTCATTTTTCTTGGGTGGAAAAGGCAGAGGCCTGTCTCCTTATAACTCCGGTGCTGTGGTCCTGCCATGAGCTGGTGGCTGCTGCTCGCTTCTGCCCAGTCTTCCCACCGGATCCACCGCGAGCTAGAGATGAATTATTCAAGCAAATCAAAGTGAAACTCTTCCTGCTGCTCTGCAGCCACCTTGCCCTGCATGGCAGAGAGTTGTGTCCCCCCCCCTCTCTGTGGGGCAGCACCCACCCCAGGCAGCCCTTCCCTGCAAGGAAAGAGGATGATGGGAAGCTCAGAAGTGGTTTTCCCCTCACTTTAAAAGTGCCTTGTTGAAGCAGTGCTGGGAAAATAAATGCTTGCATGGAATTCAGATCCCATGCTCGTGCGCACACACAGTACTGCTGCTTGTGGCTGGTTCCTGCTCAGGAGGCTGTGCTTTATTTTTAGGGAATTTGAACGTAGTCTCAGCATCTGTTTGGACAGAGACTGTTTTGCAGCAGCGTGTTACCTGACTGCCTCTGCGAGCAAATCCTGTTGCTTGGATTTTTTTTGTTAGTTGGCTGTGGGGGTCTGTAGGAGCTGCTCTTTGCATTATGCATGAATTAATGCCTTTTAACTAATAGGTAAATTGCAAGGCTGCAGCTGTATTTGTTTAATTAGGAGCTCGGTGTGCTGCTCCCTGTATCATTCCTGCGGGTGAATCACTGGCTGTCATTCAAGCTGGAGCTGGAGCCACTGGCTGCGTTATGGCAAGGAGTGCAGTGAGACGTGGGTCTGGATTAGAAGGTGCCTGAAAAGCTTATTCAGGCTAGTGCCTGCCTAGTGCCTTCACATCTCCTCCCACACAGCCCCTCATCCTGTTTGCAGTCACTCTCCGTCATCTCTTGTAAATAGATGTGAAAAGATGGGTTCGTCTTCAGTAACCACCCTTCTCTCCCCGCCGCCTCCCTGCTATCCTGGCCGTGTGGGGAAACAGCACCCGGCCCCAGATGACCCTCCAGATTCAAGCACCAAGAGACGCAGCAGCCCCTGGTGCTGATGCTGTCCCCAGCCCTTTGCAGGGGGACAGAGGACAGCTCTGAGCACATCGCTGTTAGAGGAGCCCTTCCCTCTGCAGCAGGGACCAGCGAGTCTGTTCTTTCCCTTCCGAGAGCTGTTGCTCGACCCAGCAAGAGCAATCCATCCTGCTGCCGACAGATCAGTGGGTTCAATATCCACTTTCATTGGTGATGTCAAGTCTTTAGTGCTCAGCTTGTTTCAGTGTTGGCATTTTATTTTACTGTAGGTAGCTGAATTCTGCAGTTGTATCCTTGCTTGTTGTCCCAGGCTGGTTACAGCACCCTTGTGCCCGTGTCCAGCTTCCCCCAGCAGCTCAGTGTGCTCCTCTTTGTGGGCCTTCAGAAGATTAACCCCCTTCCTTGGACACCACATTTGAATCCTCAGTATTGCTGTCACCGTGTTACAAAAACACTTGGCGGATAGCTTGGGCTGGGGCAAGGGCTGTGTGCTGCTGGGGATTCCTCTCCTGGGCGCTGCGGGAGGGCAGCTCTGGCTGCTGCCCTGCTGATGCTTTAGCTTAACTCTCTCTGCTGCAGGAAGGCAGGAGCTGGCCTCAACCTTGCATCCCCAGATGAGCCCACCAGCGTTTTGTGGGAGCTGCTGTTTGGGGTATACAGGATGGGGCGTAGGGGCACCACCTGAACTGGAGTCCGGGCACACAGAAGTCAGACAGGCTGCTCCTGCCTTCCCCTTTCTCTCATACACCTTGTTGGACTTGTACTCCTCTGGGACTCAGCTATGGAGGGGTTAATTTTTTCCTTGTTTATTTGTTAATTATTCTTTCTTGCTCAGAGAGTGTCTTTTGTTTTCTTGAATAGGCTCTGGTATCCCATTGTCCTTTTTTGTGCTCCATGGGTTTCTCCCCATTTCTGTGACTCCAACTTCCTCAGTCCCAGTCCCCAGGCGTCCCCCTGCCCCGGGCTCTGCTGCTTCTCTGTACCCTCCTACTGAGATGTGATGGTTCAGCCATTAGTAACTGTGCTGGTTTAGATAACCAATGGCAGCTAAAATAAATGAGAGATGCAGTGAGGTGGCATGTTAATGCACTTCCCTACCCAGGCTTTTAAAGGGAAAAAAAAAAAAAAAAGGCCTTTTGTGAATCATTGATAAGTTCAGCTTCACTCAGGGTCACTTATGCAAAAACCTAATATTGATTTTTTCATCTTTGCTTAGAGTAGCTTCCCACGCATCTGTTCAGGATGCAGTGGGGACTCACTTATCAGCATATGACTCACCTACTCCTCTAAATCTTTTTTTTTTTTTCCCAAGGATAGAGGGGCAGCCAACCAGCTCACAGGATGCTTGACCTTATACTGTAGGATCAGAGGTCGCTGCTGTGCTACAAGCTGAGGCTCTAGACATATTTTCCTCATTCGCTCTGTTCCCGTTAAGCAGGAATATCTTTAACAAGTAAGACAGCTCTCAGAGTCCTTTACAAAGTCATTAAACGTTCATTAGGGAAGCAGTTCTGCTAACCCTTCAGATTCTTATTGATGTCCTTCCAGGTCTCTGACCTAAATCTGGAGTTCTCCCAAGGGTTACATTTCTATCTGGAAAGAAACCAAAACAGGGATAATACAATTGTTGTGGAATCCCTGCTTGACTGCACACATAACGTTCTCTTTTTAACACAGACATTCATTTCAGGAAAGTCTCCAAAGCTGAAACAGATACCTAAATCCACCCCCCCTGAATGGCCCAGCAGAAAAATTGATTCACGGCAAAGTGAGGCAGAGGAGGTAAATACAGTACTTTTCCCTGGACAGAGAGTGCTTCCTCCATCCGTTCAGAGCAAGAGGACAGAGCATGCATGTCCCTGCCTGGGATTTGGAGGTTGTCTGCTGTATCCCAGAGGCTTTGACTACCTGCAGGAGAGGTCTGCACAGGCAGGCTGTGGCTGCAGCCCACGGGCACTGCAGGATGCTCCCCAAAGCCCTTCTCCCTCGGGAGGAATTCATTGTGGAAGAGAGGATGCAAACTGAGAGACCCAGACCTATGCCAGCCTTGTGAAAGGGAGATGTTAAAGCTCTTCTGAAGCAAAGAGATGGGTATCTACAGAATTGCTGAAGGAATTAGTAAGACATATTTTGGAGAGGTAAACTCAGTGGATAGACTTAGCTTAACACACTTCATTGAGTTGAAAATGTTCCATAGGCTTGCACATAACACCAAAGGAGCCTATGGGCTGACATGCTATCGCATTCTTGGTGCTTCTGAAAATTAGTCCTATGCAAATCCCAAACGAGTATAGAGAAAGCCCCCAGCTCTGCCCCATGCAACAGAAGTCTAGGAGTCAGCCTCTAATTTAAAGCAGGTCAGTTTATAGTGCAGGCTCTTAAGAGCTTTTGCTCTGAGCTGGAATTGCAACTCTACCTCCTTCATCTTCTGCAGAGGTTATTTGTCATCAGACGTGCAGCAGCATGGAGCCAGTGGTTTTCCTCATGTGCCTAGTAATGCCTCCGCTGCTCTGAAGGGACACTGAGCTCTTCTGCATGGGGGCTCTGAGTGCATTTGTCCCGTGGATTTTCCCTCCAACATTTACGTATTCCTCTCAGCTCAGTGCCACAAGCTAATCAGTGAGAATAAGCAGAATTGGAAAAAAAGGAATGATTGGATTTTGTGTCCCCGGAGTGCTTTACCTTTTTTTTTTTTTTTTGTGCTATGTTGTTGAAGCCACTGGTCTCTTTATTGCTCATCTCTACACTTTTCAGTAAAATGAGATCTATTTAGGAAGCAGCTTTAGGGTGGATCATTTGATTTTCCATTTTTGCATATACTTAGTGAACTGAAATCACATTTGCTTCCTTCTGTGATCCTCCTTTTCCCTGCGTGCTAGATATTAATGAAGTTCTCCTTTCTCTCTGTCTCTCTGTTTTCCCCAGTACATGGGCTGTATTGAAGTGCTGCAGTCAATGAGGTCCCTGGACTTTGGCACGCGAACGCAAGTCACCAGGTAGGTGGTATCAAACTGAAATTCAACCCAAGAATGAAAATCCCAAGTGCTCATTTCTGTATAAAGCCAAGGATGCGTGCCAAGCTCTGAGACAATTTTGAATAGGAGTTTGTTTTGTGTTTTCCCAAGCGATGATTTGAGTTATTTGATCATTACAATAGGCTATTTGCATTGGAAAATGAATTGTTTCAGCCGCAGATCTTATTTCTCTCCCAATTCTTGTTCTGGATGCAGAGAGCCTCCCCCTGCAGTCGCAGCACGGTACAGACAGCCCCAGCTAGTTGGGTACCAGCAGCAGGCAGGCCATGCTCCCAGGCTCGGCTCAGCTGAGCTCAGCTCAGCGCTGCCCGCCCAGCTCACCCGAGGCACAGGGTGCACCAGCTGGCGGTACTGTGGCTGTGGGTGGCCGAGGTGGTGAGCCTGGATCCTCTCAGGCCTCTCTGCCCTGCTGCTTCGCACCTGATGCAGAAAGTGCCATCGGCTCCTCAATCCACCATGGGCATCTAATGAATTTTTATCAGACTTCTGACTTTGCTTGACCCCGTCTGCACCCAGGCCAGGCTCAGCTGGAAGCGGTGTCACAAGGAAAGCACGTTGAAATACAGCCATTTCCAACTGTACTGCAGACATAAGTTTCCAGGCTGCAAATCAGAAAAAGATTAATATTTCACTCTCAGATACAACTGAATGTGCTTTAAACGTGAAGTATTTTATTGTCTTTCGAGAAGTTTGCAACTTCTGTTGCAGATTGCTGCTAGTCACTGGGTGTAGATTATTGAGACATGCACCTGTAGGGTTATTGAAATGTCCTGTCAGGAACAGAAAACCCCAGTTTATGTTTTCTCATGTAAGTCTGTCAGTGCAGGAGTGTTGGAGTTTTCAAAATAAGCACCCTTTCCAGCTCAGAGCACTGCATGCTGCTGGGATATGCTCATGGTCCCGCAGCCAGGACTAGTGCTCTGCTGGGCAGCCCCAGCACCCACCCAGCATCCCGGCACCTCCAAAGGCTTTGTGGAGGGGTGGGTGGGTGCAGAGTATTTTGGCCTGGCCTTAGACATGTTCCTTCCTCCCCTCAGCTGTTTTTCTAGCATGGTTCATGCTGAGGATGCCAGGAATGTGGTTGAGGTTTCCTGTGCCTGCCCATCTCTTTCTTCCTGCTGGTGGATGATTTACAGATGCTCTTTTGCTTCCTCAAGTGTTTGTATCAAAGAAATCCTGGAGAAAGGAAAGAAACATGAAGAGATAAGTGTTGCGTTTCCACCTATTGGCTCCCAGACTTACCAGCTAAAAGGAAACAACTGAAAAACTTGAGTCCTTAAATGCCTTTATAACACAGTCCAAAGCTGCCCGATTTGTTTTATATTCAAAATCAGCGGTTGTTGACATTTACAATCAGCATAAGCACGCACTCACCCAGTTCCTGCATGTGTATACGAAGAATTGCCTGGGATACGAATATACTTCCCTCAGCCTAGTCATTTACTGATCAAAAAGAGCCGTGTAGTACGCTTGTCCCAAAGCAACCAGCCCGGTGCATTCAGACCAAGCCATTGGTCTGTATTCCTCAACAGCCTTGGCCAAAGAGTGGGGTTATCTCCCGTTTGTCAGACCCGGGGTGTGTATGCTGCTACACTTAGCAAATAGAACTTCGGATGGTTTGTCTGGAAAATAACGAATATGAATTACTATGTGACAAGAGCTTGCCAACTTAAATTTGGCCCGGATGGTAAGGTTTTGTTAACCGGAGATATGTGAAAACTTAACAATGGAAATATTTCCATCTCCTTCAAAAAAAATGCCACCGCTGACCTTAACGGGCTCTTTTGTGCACGAGAAATTCAAAACTTAAACTGTTTGCAAACTGGATGCTGAAGTGCTGAGCTCATGCGTGCAAACTTCACAGATCGATTACAAGCTGACTGGAGTGAAGATAGCATTGATTATTCCCCTATTGTTCTCCCAGGGGAGTAATTTTATAGACAGCATGCACAATGCACCAACCAGGGAGTGATTGGAAATGATCCCATTTTAATCATCTCTGTTACTTGTACTGGGGGTAAAAAATATTTTTACTCCAGTGGCATTTCACTAAACAAAGAGGCATCTTCTGTTCTGAAGTGATGTAGAAAGGGTCTCCAATTATGTCTGCTCCCTGCCTTGCTTTATGTGCATTTGAATTCTTAGTCTCCTGATCTCTAAAATTAAATAAATTATTTACCTACCTCACAGGAATGTTAGAAAGATCAACAAACTCATGTTTGCCAAAGCGCCGTGAGGGCTCATAAGAGATGAGCGTGGAGGATTTATTTTCTCATTTCTTGCATTTTCAGTTGGTTACCAGGCGCAGGGTCGGGGGAGGCAGCAGGTGGCCGCTCCAGTGCTGTGCATGCCCGTGGGGTGCAGAGATGCCGTGTGGCCGTCGGGCCCAATGACCACAGCGTGGCAAGGGAAGGGCCAGGCGCTGAGGCGCTCTTTACCCTTGGCTCTCGGTGGCTGTGCGTGAGAAGGTTGGCAGAGGAGATTTTTGCCACGACAGTTTTCTTTTCCGGCTGTGTGCTATTGCCTGCCCGTGACCCAACTCACATGCTCTTAGGACATCTCTCCCATTTTGCAGAAATTTGTGATCCCAAACGCCGTGTGGATGACAAGAGTAACACCAAGAAGTAACAATAAGTGTTAACAGGTTCCTCCGCTGGAGAGGCTTTGTATTTTTTTGAATGGTCACCCCTAAACGTGCTGTGCTTGCTGCTCTTGGTACAAGGCGTGTTCAGGCTGTTGCCTTTGTGCTGTGGCAGGTCCTGCCTCTGCTGGACCCTGACGTGCACTTCCCTTATCCAGCCCTACAGCTCTTGTCCTCTTACATGGCTCCCACTTCGGCTAAAGCAAGTTTATTATTAGTTATTGTATTTGGGCATTTATGGGAAAAGGGATTCTGTATCTCAGATCTTAACTTGTAAACTTGAAAATGGTCAGGCAGTGAAGGGCGAAGGGCGCCTGAAGCGTGCTGCTGGGGAGGGCTGGTGGAAGAAGGCTGACTTTGTTTGGAAGATTAATTTCAACTTTGTTGAGCCACACAATCCCTTTCTGTTAGATGGTGTAGGCAGAGGCTTCGATGCTTAAAAGCAAATCTTCCGCAGCATGCTTACTTGCTTACATCAGCCCATCTCTCGTCTTTTACTCTAATTTGGGGGAACAATAAACAAAGTGCCTCACTGTTACTGCCAGGGCCGTGCTCTTGCATGTGCGTGCGCTGGGAGGAGCATCTGCTGTGGGTTTCACTCCAGAGGTGCACACCCAGAGAAAACCTGTAGACCATACAGCTGAGCTGATATAAAGGCTTATGGATGCCAAAAATGGGGCTGTCCTTGTCTCCCTCCTGCCCCACAGGGGCCTTGCCCAGTGACCACAGCCCAGCTGGCTGCTAACCCAGAGGGAGCAGTGGGCTGGGAGCCTGCACCAGATATTTTTGGAGAAGGCAATAATTTCCTGTGGCACTGTGTCCCGTAGCACTCAGCTGCGTGGGGGCTGTGTCACTGTCCTGGTTCAGTGGATCTCAGCCCGGGAGGTGAGGAGCTTCTTACAGCTGTGTGCTCAGCAGCCCCGGCGTCCGCGTCGCAGAGAGATGGTCCTGCTTCCCCATCCCACCTCCTGGGTCCCACAGAGGTGTCCTCAGGGAACGGAGCCAGCCTTGATCCTCATTGAACTGGTGCCCAGCAGAATAACTCCTGGGAAACTCCCCCTGCAATGGATGCGCATCTGCTGGGGCCAGGAGCAGGACCTCTGCCTCTGCTGTAGGTCTGCTCCTGGTGACAGCCCAGGGGACCAAAGTGCTTCAGAGGAATATTTTTTTTTCAGGATGGTGAAAAGAACTGACCCAAATCTCTTCCATTCACTACAGAAAGTGAAAACTGTGTCAATGAAACAATGACCAATTTATGTAATCGTGTGGGCACTGCAGAGCCGACAGAGAGTGACTCCATTTCAAATGGCAGAAGATGCCTGAGGAGTCGAGGAGCAAGATTTTCTTTGCCTTAAACTACAAGAACAATTTGAATTCCTCACAGCTCTCCTAATTTCATTCTGTGGCTCCCAGAGTTGAGAAGAGCTGCTGCCGAGTACACAAGTGAAGTTATCTCATTCAGGGTGATTTAGAAGAAAACCAAAAAAAAACCAAAAACAACCCAACCCTGAAATGTTTTGCTTTGGGATGAATGATGAGGAGAAAAAGAAAACCCAGCAACATGACTGGAATAACAAGGTCACATTTTCTGCTGTTGCCTCAGCTTTGGAAGATACCAAATGGACAAGCAGATGCCAGAAGCCGTAAGGCTGCACATTCATCCAGGGACAAGGCAGTTACCTATGTGAGCTGCGCACAGGTGTATCCCGTCCGGCAGAGCTAAAAGCAGAGACTTCCCCAAGCAACTGTTTGAAAATGAACGGCTGTAAGAATGAGTTATTAGCAGATTTCCAGGAAGAAAAGCACAGATACACTAAATCCTATTTCAGTTTATCGTGGACGGGTCCAGAGTCGCTTTTCTTCCTAATGTACGGTGTGGCTTCTAGTTCAGCTCCGCCTGCCCCATGGGAATGACCGAAGTGTTCGGCTGTAGCAGCAAGGTGTTACCAAACTGCTGCTTTACACACCGCTAAAATAATATTTGAGAACGTTAGTTAGATCACCTGGAAAACCACCCGGAGGTACGCAGGCAAGAAACGTCTTTGAGGAGATGAATTCCCATACCAAGGAGAGGTAGTAGAAACAATTTGCCTGGTTTTTGGTTCCTGTTTGCTGGACAAATGCTTCCGAGTGTGGTGCAGTGGGCAGTCACCACACTGGCTACAGGGGCAGGGTCCCTTGCTGGCAGCTTTGCCTACAACTCCTATTCCACATGGGCTGCCTGAAGTGTGTGAGAACTCATTTGTCACCAAAATAGATGACTTCCCTGTTTTTCCAATTTGTTCTATATCTGGTTTTCTTTCTAGGTAGAGCTAGACTTGAAGGCTCCAAGTAGCCTTAATGTCTTGGCTCTGATTTTAATTTCCTTTAATATTGAATGAGAAGATGAGCTCTCATTTTCCAAGCTGATTATTGGAATCTGCAAGATCATCCTGCAGGATGCCTTTCCCATTTTTTTTTTTTTTTTAAGTTTTGGCCTTTCCACTGGTAACAGCTAAATAAAACAGGAGGTAAGAAGAAGGATGTCAGGAATTTGCTTCAAAAGCTTATTTTCAGCTGTGTAGGGGGAAGTGGTTTGCTTTAAAACACTAAAAAAAGGCAGTGTTTAAAAGGTTGTCTTTCTGACCCATCTTGTGTAGCCCACAATGAGTCTCCTCTTCTTCCCTGCTGTTTTCACTCAGGACGTATTGATGACATTTTTATTATTTTGCCATGGGTAAGGTCTGCATTCATCTGACGGTCTCCAGGTGAAATTTCTCAGGCCGTTCTCCTGCAGGAAGACTTGAGGCAGTTTCTCTGTGCTCTCGGCACGCAGCCCATGGGGCACGGAGCAGGGGGAGCAGCAGTGCTGGGGTTCACTGCCACTGTGCTGCCTTTACTCCCAGTCTGAGCCGCTCCCCGGGCATGGCGCAGGGTTCTGGGGGAACCGCGCCCCTCACTGGGGCACCTCTGCTTCATGGGACTTACCTGGCTGGAGCTCCTCACTGTTTTGCGATCTCCTGATATTTTTTCAGCCCTTCTGAACCAAAACTTTTCTCAGGAGATGAAGCCCGGTGGTGTGTTCCTCCCACACACGCCAGGATCTGAAAACAGACGAACTTTCCTAACTAGCTCATTTCCTAATTAGCTCTTCGGATAATAATCCAGTAATATAAACAAATAATTAAACAAACTAATTCCCTTGCCCTTAAGAACAAAACAAAATCCCAACCCTTGAAAGCCCAAGTCTTGAGTTCAGCTGTGAGAGAAAGGCTGAGGCTACAACCTCAAAGTGAACTTGCCCAAGGTGGGAACCGCAGCCTGGGAGGGTGACCAGGGGCCAGCAGCTCAGCTCGCTCCGCAGCCCCGCGCAGGGGCCAGGGGCGCTGGAGACCTCGGGCCTGGGGCGCAGACCGGGACGTGCAGGCAAGGTTAAGGAAACTTGCTACGCACGTCCCAGCCCAGTAAGTCACCGTTTTCCTGTTGACTTCAAACCAGTGAGTAACAGTCAGGGGAAGAAAGCCTGTGACTGCCAGCAAAAGTTTTTTTCCAGCTGCTGTACTAACCTTGGTCAGGGCAGTGAAGTGCTCCACTCTATGTCCAAACCAGTCACCTGCCTCAGCATATATCAGAGTTTTCTTTGTTCAGGCGCAGCATGTCGCTGTTCTGTTGTGTGTGATTTAGCTGTCTTTGATACAGACCATTAAGCACTGTGAGTGTTTCATGCCTTACCCTTCTGGTTCCCTAACTGAGAGGAGCCTGTAGAGAACAGTCAGTGGTGGGAAAGGACTTCTAGTTTGGGAAATACCTGCCAGAGATGGAAAGATAGGAACTGAGACCTCAGCTTTGAAAAAGAACTAGAAAAGCTGATTACACCTCCTTTTTTTCCCCTACACTTTTTTTTTTTTTTTAAAAAAAAGGACCTACATCCTTTTTTTTTTTTTTTAAAAAAAAAAAAAGAGAGACACCCCAAACATCAGAAGGGCAATCAGGGCACTTGGCTGGGCTCAGTCAGCACACCCGTGCTGCTCTAAATAAGATGGATTAAGGCAGGGATGGGATCTTCCCTGCCAAGCAAGAGACCTATCAACCATACTGACAAAAAGGATTTGAAGGTTGTTTCAGTTTCTTGTGGTTAGTTGATGGTTTTCTCTAAAAACAAATTTTCATTAGGTGAAGCCGATGTGTTTTATGAAGAATTGACCCAAACCAGGCTGCTGAATCACTGTATTTTGTTAAACAGTTTTTTTCTTAATAGTAGGAGAAAAGAAGAAGGAAAAACAAGTGTGAAAGACCTTCCAGAACATTTACGTGTTTATAAGTGGGATGATAACAATAAATTGCAGAGTTGCTGGCCCTGTTACAGATGATGCGTGTGAAATGATCCAACAGTTTGTGCTGTCCTTTTCTATTTGCAGGGAAGCAATAAGCCGGCTGTGTGAAGCTGTATCAGGTACAAATGGAGCTATAAAAAAGCGGAAGGTAAATACTGGTTTAGCGGAATAATTAATTTTCTATATCTGCTTTTGATAAGCTGGATACAAGATTCCCTAACAGACTTCAGTCCATGCTGGAGTTAGTCCACGTTAATCCATCTGCACTCGGTATAACATGAAAGCTCTTGTAGCAGGGTGTTAGCCCACTTGGTTTGCCCTGCCTTATTTTCTTCAGGATTAATACTTTGCCCATAGTTTTTCTCCTACCAGCCTTCTGCAGCACTTGGTGCTTTACAAGTTTTAGGTTCTGGCTGGTAAAATATTGGAGGGGTTTTTTGGTTTGGTTTTTGGGGTTTTTTTTATTGTAAAAGGGAGATCATTGACCAGAGGATTACCTGATTATTTGCATATATATAAAAATTAACCACAACTAAAATGGCAGGGTTTAATGGGCTGATCACTTAGTAAGTAACCGGGATGCAGTGAGGGGCAATGCCAGTGGCTGCTGTTGGGTCACGTCCAGTGGAATTTACTGATTCCCTTCTGTAACTGTGGGGCTCGGGAAGAATGAACTTGCTCCTGAAAAATGAATACATGAGAGAATTTCTTGATTTACTTAGAAATGCTTCATCCTCAAGAAACAAAGCCAAGTTCAGCAGGAGAATTACACATTCTGAATTACTGAGCCAGCTATAACATTTAGCTCACTGGGATTTTGCTTTAAAACTTTTTTCCCCATTATTGACATAAAAACCATGCCTACAAGTATTGTATTCAAAGCTGATATTTGTTAGAAGATCTATTTGCATTTGATCAAGCCTCGCTCCATTGAAATTCTCAATAAGATATTGTAAAATCCACTTGACTTTGATATATTTTCGCCCCTGACAGACTCAGCTGACAGCCTCTTTCTTTTGTTTCTTTGTTCAAAGCCTCCAGTGAAGTTTCTGTCTTCTGTACTTGGCAAAAGTAACCTTCAGTTTTCTGGCGTCAATATAAAGCTGACCATTTCAACAAGCAGCCTCACTCTGATTAATGTTGACACGCAGCAGGTAGGATACATATAAATCCGTGTCCTTTTCTCCATGCTACTGTATTCTCCTCCTTTTGTGGCTTCTGAAGGAAAGGCCGGGTGCTTTGAAGGGAAAGCAGCACCCTTTAAGTTTTCTTGTGCATGCCTTGTAGAGCTGAATTACATGATGCCTCTGAATTTAAAAATGAGAGCACTTTGGAGGAATTGGATATGCAGCACATGCCCTTTTTGTTTATGATGGTGTCTTCCATGGGGAGGGATCCTTAAGCACTTGGCAGACTGTTTCTCTGTGTGTGTCTCTGCCTGTGCAGTGCCTAATAAACAAGGAAAAAAAAAAAACCAAAATCAAAACTGGAGTTTCTGACAAGTCCTAGGGAAAAAAAAAATGGTATAAATAATGAGTCAGTGCTTGACTTTGGTGTTATTCAAAGCTGTTTTACAGCTGGGTAATATATGTGCATAATCAGTTATCCTATACAAAGTCTCTGAGCGCCATCGAGATGTGTTCCCTTGATCTGCCCTGGGGAGTGCTCCCTTCCTGGCGGATGCGATGAGGAGCTTTGTCCTGCCCACTAATTCCTCTATCAGCTGGTGGCTTCAGCTCCCAGCACAATCTCTCCCAGGGCCAGCAGCAGGTTTCACTCCAAGCTGGAGCAGGGGAAGATCAGGGAGGTAGTTTGGGCTCGGTGGCTCTGAGGAATCCCCACACTGAGCTGATGCCATGCGGAGCATCAAACAGCTCTTGGGGGTTTACCCGCAGAGGTCTCCTGCCCCTTGGACCTCTGTGCTAGGAGGGTGAGGGTTTATGGCACCAGGTTTCCCTTCCTTTCAGGTACAGCAGCAAAGCGCTTCCCTACAGTGGGTGAAACTCTGGGGGTTGACAGCTAAAATACAGCCCTTTTAACCTGTTCCTGTTTGTAACAGGGCCAAAAGCTGGCTGCCTGGATCTCCTTCCAAATGCACTGATGTGCCCAGTCACTGCACCCATGGGCGTGCAGGGCACTGTCTTGAAATTCTTTCTAGGTCTTTCATTACTCGACCTTTGCAAATGGAAAACACTATTTATGCTATTCTTGTGCCACCACCACGTTTCATTTTGTTCACACCTGCATAATCTATTGCACTTGATTTTACAGTAAAGATCAGTTTGTCTCCAGAGATGAGGTAGTGTTTGAAATCCAGAAAAGCTGATGCTCGATCTGGCTAGTGACATTTCTACCAGCTAACGGTTTAGAGCTAGTGGTGAGAGAGAATATGATCAGAGTGTCAGCGGGGCTTGTTTGTAAAAGGCATTTAAATAAAATTGTTGGCAAGTTTAAAATTAATTAATATCTCAAGACTGTGTAAATGCATCCAGTGTCTCCAGTTATTCCCCTTTCAAAGTCTCATTTAGCTTCATTCTGACCAGGTTAGAAGTTGGTGGTTGAATTCATTCTGAAAACCCTTTAACGAAGATTACACAGCGATCTAGGCATTACTAAACGTGGATGGGTAGTTTCAAAAATATTCCTATTTTTATCTCCTTGCTTCACAAATGATATGTGCACGTATTAGTGGATTGGGTTGTCATGAACTTAACTGCTTGCTCTATGAAGATACAGGCTCTGCTGTTTTCTGAACGTGTGGCACACGAGCATGTTTTAACTACTTTGTCATGCTTTTCAGATTATTGCCAACCATCACATGCAGTCCATCTCATTTGCTTCTGGAGGCGACCCAGTAAGTATTGATTTAGAAGATATACTTCCGCAGGTATAGTGAAATTATTATGAGAATAAAAGTACCGGCAAATACTTTGCTTCTTCCCTTCCTATCCACAAGCACTAACAGAGTGCGCTGCATTGCCAGATCGTGACCAATAATGCGAGAAAACTGAGGGATCGAGACTGGAAAGGAGACATGGAATAGACTCGGTGGATCTTTGATAGATACGTATCGTTAACTTCCCTGTTGCCCATCAGTGAAGCCTCAGTTCATTCAAAAGCTCTCAGACTTGGGGATCTAAAAATAAGAACACAGGAACATATGAATTGTATTAATTTTGTAGTCCCTGTAATCCAATACCTGTGACAAAAGCAGTCAGCGCTGGCACCTCTAAATGTTTTAGATGAATTTTGAGTCAAACAGCTCCTCTGTGACACATGTGACATCACCTCCTTCTTCCTGCAGATACAGCTTTTTCTCCTAGCATCGTAGTCATGAAGCAATCGATGTTTTCAAGCAAAAGGCTTTCTCTGCTCTTCCAAACTCTTTATTGCAATGTTTGTAAGCAGAGAACTTGTCATCCATAAACATGCCCTATTCCCTTTTGAATCTAAGCAAGCCCAGCCCTGCCAGCATTCTGAATTTCACACTCCATGTGGTATGAAGACAGTATTTTTTAATCGGTTTTGAATTTTCTGCCCTTTTTTTTTTTTTTTTTTTTTGTTAAATGTCTCTCTGTTCTCTGTTTATGAACCAGGGAAAAGGAAAGGCTCTGGGTCATGCTCTTGATAACACTGGGGTGGAAGCCAGATCCAGCTTTGACTGGCATGTGACAGATTTGCCTCTTTGGATTTAGGAGCAGGCAAGGGGAGCTGGCCCTGTGTGTGGCTGACGCATCTTCTCTGGAGGGCCATGTGGGTGACATAAGGAGCCCAGCTGCTCTGCTCTGCTCAGAGATGCTGCCCAAGCTGCCTGAGAACTGGAGCTCTTTTGGAGCTGGGCTGGGAAGTGGGGAGGGAGCACGTGTGCAGGCTCTGTGCTGTCAGCCCTGCCCCCAGAAGGGAGGTGTACCGCAGGCCTGGTGCCAAAGGACTACGTCCTTAAAGATTCCATTTCAAATTAGGCATTTTGAGAGTCTGAGAAGTTCAAATTTCACCTTTAGATAGCTGTGCTATCCTGATACACCACACTGTGCGGTACAGTCCTTGGGCTTTGCAGACCCCTCCTGATGGGCATTTCCAGGTGGCTCCAAGCGTTGTGCTGAGTATCACAACGCTTCATTTCCAAATAGCTTTCTTGATAGTTAAACAATTTAAATATGTCCTTAAGCTGACTTGTTTTTGAAGTATGTACCATGTCCTAGATGCTGGTGGTCTAGTTTGTCTTTACGTAACATTTTCAGTTTGGAAAATTCAGGGATGTGTTTTCAGACCTCTGCTCAGCGGGTTAGATGAGTAATTCTCCAAGGCTTCTTTACCTTTTTTAGGTGTTTTTTTTTTAATATTATTGTACTGCATTAGTCTTGTACAGTGATCCCGTCAGATCTCACAGGCTACCCAGGGCTGGGTTTGGTCAGTGCTTAATGGCAGGACCACCAAGAGATGTGTTTGCACACAGATGTGCTGCAGGAAATGGGCTTGGTGGTGCAGCTGGTGACACTTCTTGCTCAGCAGGAGTAACCATAAATCTAGTGGCACTTCAAATAAGGGGCAATTTTGGCACCTTGTTCGGGTAATTTTTCCAAATTCCCTTTTCATTTAAAATGGGAGATAGTTTCCACAGGTCATGTCTCTCCATCTGCCCCTTCTGGGTCTGAGCACAGTTCAGTGTTGCTCTGCACTGTTAAGGAGTAAGCAATATTCTGCCGAGAATAAAGCCTATTCTGGCTTTATTTTAAATCAAAGTCACCCATGCACGTACATAAACATTACAAAGAAAAAAAAATAGCAGGTACTGCTCCAGTTACTTTAGTTTCTAGTTGTTTTCTAGATCTAATTTGCTTAAAAAATTGTATCCTAAAAATATTTATGAACTTAAAGAAAAAACCTGAGAGGAAAAGGAAGGAAATTGAGTTCACTAAATGCATAAGAAATATTTAGCTTTCTGTTTTTTTAATGATATTAACTTTGGAGATTTAAAAAAAAAATAAATTTATCTAGGACAAGTTCTGCTGGCCCTAAGACCTGCCTCTCGTGTCATTCATTGTGAATTATTAAATGATTGTTCTTGTGCATATTGCAAATGGGGGCCTTGTTTCCTGCCAGCTGATTGCATCTTCCCTCAGGAGAGCCATGCCTTTAAGCCTCGAATTGCATTTTCTCCATCCCACCTTAAAGATCCAAAATAACAAAATGCATCTTTAATAATTAAAAGAATGTTATTCATTACCTTACCGTTTTTACTACAACGCTGAGTTATCGGGCTACTCTTTGCTTTTGTCGTATGACTAGGAATGTTAATTTTTCTATTCCAGTGCCTTTTTCAGTTTGACAGGAAAAAGTGAGGATTATTTCAGTGTTGGCTGGAGAGAGAATCTGAACCAGACAACTGATTATGCTGAGGTTGTCTGATCTCAGAAGCAGCCTTGAGATCCAGAGTAATTTAACCTGATCGTAACCAGACTAAAATCACGCAGCAGCAATTGAGATCAGATACCTCTTGTATTCTGCAGTATTTTAAAGATCGGATTTTCTCTAAGGTGCCTTCATAACTCAATCTTCATACTACAAATCTGGAATATTCTAATTTGTCCTTTGCGGGATATTAGCACTATTTTACCTTCCGCTGATATTACTCAGAACTGTCCCAGCTAAAAGCTGTGTCTGGCAGTCACGCAGCCCTAATGGGTTGCACAGGAGAGGCTTCGAGCTCTGTGGGAGCAGCAGAAGAGAGCAGCATTGCCTGCTGATGAGGTACAAGTTGTGACTCTGCTCCTGCTTCAGAGTTCACAGTTGAATACACAGTTTATTGAAGACCCAAATAATGGCAAATGGTCTAGTGCATTTATTACAACAAAAAGATTCCAGGACAACTGTTGTGTTGATAGCTGCCAGTGTGTCACTGATCTCTCCCTTAGCCCACTTTGCTAGCACCTCTGGTTGTTTTCCCTGAAAGAAGCACACTTTTTAAAGCTAAAAATATCTCTGTATACTCAGTTGCTTTGCTATGGTGTTAGGAGTGTAAATAATGATAACTTTAAAGACATTTGTTGTCTTCTTTCCTATAGGATACAACAGACTACGTCGCCTATGTAGCAAAAGATCCGGTGAATCAGAGAGGTATGGAAACAATATTCAGATTGTTATACATGTTTATATGATTGATTTATCTGTACCAAGGAATTGTTTGAGTTTAAAATGAGAAAGCTACTGAACAGCTCAATATTCTGTACAATTTCTGACTTCCCTGTATGGATATCGGTGATGATACGCAGGCTGTGGCTTTAAACATCGTACTCTTTGTGCAACAAAGTGAGAATCTGCAGGTCAGACTAAAGCTGTAGTAGCTGCTGGCTCCATGCAGGGGTAGGGGTCTCCCCAAGCCAGACTTGCCCGGGGAAGAATGGCAGAGCCTGGCAAGGCGGACAGCTTGCCCTGCTCTGAGACAACTTCCAGATGAGGGCAGGCTCCTGAGTGAACCTCCTCACCTAACCCAGACTCTGGGGTATGTTGCTGGAAGGCAGCGTGGGGTAGGAGGGCTTCTTGCCTCTGGAGGCTAACCCAGGGGATAAAATCCCTTTCCAACACTCTCATTATTTGCCTACAGTACAAGAAAGACTGACCTCTGGCTGCTTCTTTCACGCCAGAGCAACACTGCTGATGGCTATGAAGTTGGTAGTGGCAGCTCACAGGAGAGCTCACTCCTGGGGTGCCATGGACGGCTCAGAAGATCAGGATGTTTTCTGGAGAAGCTGGGCTGGAGCCTTACAGTCTGGCCTCCCCCACCGCTAGACTCTGTAGCTCCCTCACTGCTATTTTGATTAAGTTAGGGCACCCCGAGAGTTCACCAGTAAGTCCCGGTATTGATGCTGGGATGTGCAGAACTCCTGTACCCTGGCAGCCTGCAGGCAGGGCTGGCAGCTGGCCCAGCACCATCCCTGAGTGCCATCTCTTCTGGCTCTGCAGAGGGGAGAGCTGGTCCTGGGCACAGGGCACTCCCTTCTGGAGTGAGTTTCCTCAGGTTGTGTGTGAGAACAAGGACTGGTGGCAGGAGCATAGTCTTGCCCCGAAGGAGCCCTGCCCCAGGCTGCCAGAGCCACCCATACTTGTGTTTTCGTGCACTTTCACATGAAATCTGCACACTGGCAGGGCTGGTTCTCTCCCCTGCTTCAGCTTATTGCCGGGCAAGGAGAAAAAAGGAGGAGGTACGGGAACACTCCATGAAGGAAGCATAAATGGAGGGTTTCTTTTATTGAGGTATAAGTTGATAGTATGATTAAAAATCCCTAGAGCAATTTCCTCAACACATAAAAAAAATCTCAGTCTGTATAATGTCCTAAAGCTATCTAGATGCATAATTTCATGCCCAGCTTTTCTGCTGTAAGCAATATAGCTTTTGTCTCTATTTTCTGGTATAAAGTGCATTTACTTAAAGTGAGGTGTCTCTTTACAGCATGCCATATACTGGAATGTCCCAATGGGATGGCACAGGAGGTGATAAACACCATAGGGCAGGCTTTTGAGCTCCGGTTCAAACAGTACCTGAAGAACCCATCTAGCCTGGTTACATCTAATGAAAGGTCAGCACATTCTCAGTCACTTAACTGGAGGTTTCCTTCTCTTTAGGACTTTTCAGGAAAACAATATACTCCAAAGAGTGATCCATAAATAAGATGCTTTGGATATGCTTTCTGGATGTATGATAATTGGAATATATGCTGTATGTACAGAGTATAATAGACTAAAATTGGCTTACTCCAGTGAGCTCCATTGATTTCTGTGACATTTGTACAGGTGCATAACACAGAATCTAGCTGTATTTTTCCTTAGCTAGAACAGCCTTATCTTAAGTCATGCAGGTAAGTTGAACAAATGTTCAAATTGCCCTGCCCAAGTAAGTTCAACTCTATAAATAACTGCACGTGTGCGTGCACACACACCGAGACTGAGCTCAGTCCTGACCCATGTCAAGTTTTAAGCTTGCTGCAGCTGCGGAAAGTGTGTGGTGGGGAAAAAAAAAGCCACTGTAATTCACCTTTCTGCTGTTCTGCTCATGTCCTGGCAGCAGCCTCAGATTCCACCTGGCATGAATTACATCAGCCTCGTGTACTGAAATAAACAGCCACCGCTTGACATTTTAAAGTATGAAGGCCTGCCCTCTGCACGTTGCTCAAAATACAGGGCCTAGACTTATTTCTGGACCACAGTTTCCCATTTCAATTACCCTTTTTCCATTGCACTGGGGACACAGTTCTTGCTTTGATTTGTGGCTCCTCACCGGTTAGCCATGCCTATTTTTTCTTAGTCTTGACTGTAATGCCAAATTTGATTGCTCGCTACCTCCCATGGGTAGGTAAAGCTGAAATGCTGCTTAACTGCATCCTGAGCACTGGGAGTTGCAGTGCAGACGGTGTCACTGGTACGGGGCCTGATGTGATACAACAGAACGGGTTTTACTACGTAACAGCAGCCTCAGCTCCAGTTTATATTTATTTCATTGTATATAGTGGTTCCTGCCATTCCACTGCTAATACTGGTCTCTTTTCCCTGGGGACAATAACCAGAGGAAGAGCCTTTCCTGTGAAACTCTGCTAGGTTATGCCAGCAGGAGGAATGGAAGAGGCTAATTAGATTCCCTCCTTGAGCCTAACCCGCAGCCAGCCTCAGAGAAGGGTCCTCGGGCAGAGGAGTCGGATATTGCTGTGTGAATGAGTCACTCACTTCCAAACTACTATGAATCACATAATCAAATACTTGCACTGCATATCACATCATCAACTACTTGAACTTTATCTCTTTCCTGCTCGAGGCCTTTTATCCAATTATATTCTTGTTAATCAGAAGAAGTACGATATGAGATGAGCTTTTTATTTTGGGACCGGAGACAGTACAGGAAGCACCTAGTTGCTTTGCAGTGTATCAGCTGTACATTTAAACTATCATCGTTCTGGTTTAGCTCAAGAAAAACATTCAGTGCTCTCCTCCATGTCATTCAGTGTTTTCTTCAAGCTGAAACAAAGCATTTATATTGATTATGGTTATTAAAATCAGTGTACATTACACTCAGGAAAATGACCTTTTTTTTTTTTTTGCAACATTCGATTTTCTAAAACAGTTGCAGTCTTGTCAAACTAAGTGCCATGAGGTTTTAATTTTCTCTTGTAAGTGTCTGTCGTCCCCTACCCAATTTCTAGATTTATGCAGTTGAGACAAGAAGCCAGAGGAATTAGCTTTATGGTCTACATTTTGGACACCTTAATGAACGAAGCATTGGCAGTCTTCTCTTAAAGCTTCAGTAGGTGACTCTTATATTTTTCAAGTCGAAGAAAAGGCATCTGGGCTGCCCAGTGCTAAGAAAGTGACTGTAACTCCCTGCGCCCCAAACTCTGATGACTCTATTTTTGATTCAGGAAGAACTGGAAAAATAAACAGCTCTTAAAGTTCAGGCCCAAAGCCCTTTACAGCCTCCATATGGCTAATCTGTGTATTGTGTGATGCACAAACACTGGGGACATTTGCCGACACTAGAAAGCAGTTGAATACATCAGTTGCTTTTTTTTTTTTTCCCCCATATTTTCAGCGAGGTAGCAAATGCTAATGGATCAGCTGGGAATTCACAGGAGAGGGAGGACCATGAATATTACAATGAAATTCCAGGGAAAGAGCCTCCCACCGGTGGAGTGTTAGACATGCGAGCGAAAATGCAAACAGACCAAAGGGCTAACTGTCTTACACAGTGCAGAAAGCAGTATTGCTTGGTAAGTACATCATCTTACGGGATAACTATTTGCTGCCTATTATGGGAATTAATAATAAAGAGTTACTGTGGTGTAAAGTGTGGCATTAACACCAGAACCAGGTCCTGATTATCCTGGGAAAGGGTTTTTTAGGCTAGATTTAATGATGCTTAGCACATAATTGAATCCCAGAGCACTTTCTGAATATTAACTGGTTTGTCCTTAGAGTACTTTTAGGAGACCGAGTAATATTCCCTTGTTCACTCGTTAGCTGTGAGAAGAAAATAGATACAGATTTAAATGGCTTGTCTGAGAGAACATCTGCAAAATCTGGGACCCCCTGGCTCCTAATTCTGTGATCTGATAAATATTGCATCCTGTCCATTTATGCTCTACAACCTATACATACAACATCAACTGATTGCAATGTATGGACAACATTAATTACCTCTGGAGTGTTTCAGAGGCTCTGTTAAATCAGCCACAGCCGCGGCTCTTGCCTGGGTTAGCGGGCAATAAAAACCAATCGGTCAGAGAATAAAACCAGCCGAGTTCAGACTGGCTGCACAGACTTCAAAGCCTGCTGGGTGAGTTCTTGGAAATACCACTGCTCTGCTCAGAGGGAGCGCACTCAGACGTGCCCGCTGGCACCCAGTTGGTGCTGTCTAAAGGAGTTCCTGCTCCCAAGTGTTATTTGTGCCTGGTGACAACTGCTCCCAGGTTCCTCTTCGTTCCTGTGCTACTCCTCCATCCCGTTTTTCACTTTGTTAACCTCAACCATACTCCACATCTCGGCTGTGGGGCCTGGTGGTCTCCGTCTGCCCAACAGTCCTCTAAAAAGGTGTTTGACTATAGTTTGCATTTGAAGCTTGCCCGAGTAACAGGGTAACTCCTTGCATGTAAATACAAATGTCTTTTTTTATCCATGGGGTGTTACTTTTTGTTTTCCTTTCAGTTCTGATGACCTAGTGCTGCTCAGACAACTTGGTGACCATTTCACTTTCAAACCATAATGCCTGTAGTTATTTCTCCTTGGTTTTGTTGCAAGCATTTACAAGAAAATCTATTACTAGGAGTTATACCGTGTATACTAAACCTTAGATACATAACTGGGCGGTTAACAGTCTCTGGGAGTATGTTCAGACATAATGCCCTGTAGAAGGAGGAGTATCCGCATGAAATATTTGAGGACATAGGAGTTTTTTGGTGAAGAAGATATGTTTAGTTATCTATATCCCAATTAACTGGTGCATGGATGTTTTAAAATTACCTGAGGTTTCTAAGGGACTACTTTACGTGACTGTTTTTACATTTTTTCCACAGACAGGCAGCCCAACGTTCATCAATATATATGAAAATTGTCCAGAAGAAGACAAAACTGTGGGTATGTAACTCTCTTTTCCTTCTCATGCATATGCAGAATTAATCAAGGCAGACTGCCTGGAAGATCTGCCCCTTGGCTCTCAATACGTTGGTGAAAAGTGTTCTACTTAATGGGTCATTTCTAGTTCCCTAGATGAAGGGCAGACAAAAAAGCCTTACAGCTTTTCTAAAGGCCACTAATCTATCTTCATGTCTGCTGGCAGACTTACTGGTTTTACTTGTCATGATACTGTACAGTAGCTCTTTGTTTTGTTTTTTTTTTATTCTCTTTCATACTCTTTGTTGTTTTATTCCCTTTCATACCCTTTGAAAAAGGAAGATGCTTTGTTGCTTATCAGTCCCTGAAAATAGCCCTTCCCCCTACAAATGCTCAATGAGACCCAAACTATCAGCATGGGGTGGTTGTTCCAGCAGAGCCTCTGCCCTCGGTTCCAGTGTCACTGGCTTCTCAGTGTGACTGTGCCCTTCCTCTGCCTCGGGTGGCTTTGTGCCCGAGATCAATTTGCCTTTAGTAAAACCTCTCTGGGACCCCAGGAGATGACCAGCCTCCGTCCCCTTCTGGACTTCTCTTGCCACGGCTGATGCCCTGAGCACATTTCCTCAGCTCATCTCTTTCCCTGCACAATGAAGTCCTTTTTGAATTCCCACCTGCCCCGCTCTAACACGATCCATTACACTGTCTGCAGGGGATGGTTCATTTGCTTACGTTATTTCTGATTTAAGGAAAGGAGAATCAAATCCTTTCTACAAAGACGGGGTGAACAAATAAAAGAATGAATGAATAGATCTATGAATAAAACGTTTGCTAAAGAGCAAAAATATGCGTGCTATTTGGCTAACTGAAGTGCTATTATTTTCACACCCTGCAGGGGATATTCTGTTAGCCTGTTCCTAGGCTTGGATCCTAACCTGACAGATGTGGCTTTGGCTCTCCAGCCAGAGCCACAAAGCGCCAACTTCCTCCATCTTCCCTGCTCCGCCAGAATAGCAAGAGAGATAATTGTTCAGCTTCCCACAAGCTTTTTTTTTTTTTTTTTTTTTTTTTTTTTTTTTTTTTTTTTTTTTTTTTTTTTTGTGGTGCAGAGGGGAAGGAAAGGGTTTTGCATCAAACAACATATATGGCTTGTGTCTCTGTAGAGTTAGATATATTAATTTCTTTTCAATCGGTGGGGAGTTTATTGTTGACATTGATCGAAGCAGAACTGAACTAGTGCAGAATATTTTTGAAAACTTCATTTTAACTCATTTTGGATAGGGTGCCTTCTAGCCATAGGGAAAAACGAGTTCATCTGCCAGTTTTTCTTTTCCTTCTGAATTACTTTAGTGGGATATATAACAACAGCGATGTTCCTATTTCAGCTTTTACAGTTATTTTGAGTTTAAAAAAAAAAAAAAAAGGAAATCTGTGCGTACTATATACTAATTGCAGGTAATTGTGGTGAAAGATCGCAGAAGACAAAAAAAGAGGCAACGTTATTGAAGCCTGCCTACAAACCAGACCTTTTTGATGATCCGTGTTACATCAACACCCAGACCCTGCAGTCTGCAGTCTGCACAGCCCGTGGTACAGCGACACCACAGGTCCACGGGAGCCCGCTGCGTCAGGCCAGTAGGTTCCCATTGCACGACCAGATCTTTCTGAGCTTTGCAAAGGATGGGTGGGTGGGTGTGTCTTACCTGTGTGCATGAGGAAAGATTTTGGTTTCCCCATAAGAAACATAGAAAAGGTGGGGAGGAAAAAAAAAAACCATCCTGGCTGGTTTTTGTGCTTGTTAAGTTCAAACAAAGGGGATTAAAGAGTTAAAGTAGTAACAGTAAGCAAGCAGAGTAACCTTTTATCTTCTGTAGTTGATTCATGACAAGAAATAATGTTCTACGGGTAATAATTAGCAAGTCTTTAAGGTGATATATATATATATATATATATATAAAAAAGCTTGGGACTGCAGCATACCTGGAGGAAGAGGGTTCTCCTGAATGCTCGAGATTTTAACCCCTCTAAGGTGGAGGTGGCCTCAAGATGCCTTTGCTTCACAGGCAGTAGCTTACAAGGTCAAAGTGGATCATTATGACCGTCTTGAGTTCTCAAGTCTTGCGTAAGTGACCATTGAATCTCATCCAATAATTTCTAAATCAAACAGTTTGCTCAGTAGTATCTATTAAATGTATGTCAAATTAAACCTTGATTTACAAGTTTTTACAAGATTTACACTCAAAGTGGGGGATATCCATTAAAGGACTATATAGTCGCTACTGATTGTCCTCATTGTTGAAAATACTTTATTTATTAGCTTTGCCTTTTATGGTTTCCCACTAAGTGTTTTCTCTGTCAGAGTTGGCTCCACATAAGAAAGTGGGCAAAGGACTGGACAGAACTACAGTAAATGAAATCTGTGACCATTGAGACATTTCCAGCCTGAGGCTGTTTTATGCTCTAAAAGGAACTGGCTATATCCTGAGGAGCCTTAGGTTGCACAATTCCATTGAAGAAGTGGTATCCTCTTATTTTCCTTAGAAAAATTCTGCCTGTGAATCATTTGCAGTCTGACTGGCTGTATCCCAAACCACCCAGTTTTGTTAGTACATTCAGTAATTGTTCGTTTTTTTCACAGCAGATGCATCATGCTGTAATCCTTCCCTTCTGGCTACATTGGCCATGTTGTCTTACATTCCTGCACATAGCTGGAGCCACTCAACATGACTCTCCCAATGATCCATGACAATCACTTCAGAGCTTGTTAAAAAAGAAGGAAAAACATCTTTTTTTTTAAAAAAAAAAGTGGCTAGGAAACAACAGAAATCTTGTTTTTACAGGGAAGATTTGACTTTTTAATACAACCTAAGAAATACAAACCTGAAACAGTAGAGCATCAGAAAAATTCCTGTTTCCAATCCCTGTTGCCTAGCGACCCGAGGCTTTCCCATCTAAGGTATGGGAGGAGATGGTGTGATAATTTTACCTAATGCACTGGAGGGTTGTGAGCGTTCATGTGTGCATATTATTAGTCTGTAAGGTTAGTTTGATCACAGCTTCAGGACTGAAACATTTGAATTTTTAAAAAGCTATTAAAAAAATATTGTCTCGCATCCTTTTAGGATGAAGTTCTAGGTGGAGTGTCCAATACATTCCCTTTCATTTCATTTTAGAGTTACCGGAAGCTGTTCAGCAGAGTGCCACAAGCAACACAGCTGGTCTCTGTGTTCTGCCACAAATAAAGCAACAGCTAAAGAATGAAGATTGTTACCATGGCAAATTAAACAGGAAAGCAGCAGAGAGCCTCTTAGTCAACGATGGGGATTTTCTGGTGCGAGAGAGCACAACGTCACCTGGTCAGTATGTCCTCAGTGGACTTCAGGGAGGGCAAGCAAAGCATCTGCTCTTGGTGGATCCTGAGGGCAAGGTATGCACAGTTCATATACTGACAGTTCAGGGATGCTCAGATATTTCAGTCAGAATGCATGGGTGCATTCTAGGAAGTGGAACTGATCTGATTGCATCCAGGTTAATTTAAATTTAGCCAGTGACTTCAGTAGGTTTGAAAGTTCAAATCAAGAATTTATAAGCAGTGAAGTACCATGGGAAAAAAGTGAGGTACTTAAATATTGTTGTTAGTGCAGGTAATTAGTGTATACACTTAATACATCATTTGAGTCCTTATTATATTGCTAGAAAAATAACCCTAACATTAAATAATTAATTTGATTAGTAACACATTTATGGATACAGAAAAGGTAGAGCTGGTTTGTTGTCACTTCAACTCTACTTGCTTCTGCTCAGGGTTAGAAAACCACTCTTGGATGACGTCTCTCAGAAGAGAGAGTAAATCAGAAAAGTAATCCTCAGTGGGACTTAGGGAAAAATACCTCTCTGTGGAGGAAAAAACCCCACATCTCACTCCCCTTAGCAGAATCAGCCCAGTTCTGCACACAGTCTCTTAATCTTGGTCCCCTGCTTTTCATGTCAGCTAACTGTAGATCACAGGATAGGGCTGAATTGCTGTCTACAGCCTAATGATCCTGCTCCAGTGAGTTCAAGTGACTTAAATGCCTTTTGACTTTAACGTGTTAGGCTCATGTCCAACCAGTTGTAAACACAACCTAACCGTAAATATATTCTTTTGCTTCTTCCATTAGGTGAGAACCAAAGACCATATATTTGATAGTGTGGGTCATCTTATTCAGTATCATATGGAAAATAATTTGCCAATCATCTCTTCTGGAAGTGAAGTCACCTTGAAGCAGCCTGTAAGGAAAGAGAGTAATGTGGGACACGTGCAGTATCACAAATAATCCCCTGGATCTCACAAATCCCAAGACAATTCATATCTGAAAACTGTACCGAGAACTTTCTATTATGAAGACAATTCAAACCAGTATAGACTGCACTTTTTGCTGCTGTTCCAGAAGATACTCTTTTGTGTGTGTATGTATGAATATATGTATATGTGTATATCTATGTAGATCTATAGAGATCAACAAGCATAGTTATATAGATATATATAATCTTAATCTTAACAAAATTACACCTTCAGAGTGTGAGATTCATTTGTGAGAAGGTATTTTAGACATGCACAAATGTCACTTTCGAGGTCATACTGAATCAGTAACTATTTAAAAGCACAATTAAACCTCTACATGCAAAAGCTCACTTGAACGAACTGCTGGAACATTAGTATGTGCCTTTTAGCATAGAATTATTGGAAACCAGTATTATTTATACTGAATTAGTTTTGGGTGGTTAAACAAACGTTGTCTAAGCTTTTAACTATTTGCCAAAACAAATACAATTTGAATATTACTAAAATGTCATCTGCTTTCGATAGACACTAACAATTTCATTTGGCTTGTAACAGCACTTTACTAGCAAGTAATGTTTGGAATGAATAGCATTCACAATACGGAAAGGTGGTCTGGTTTCTTAATCATTTTTTATCACTGTCTGACTACTCAAAGATTTGAGATTATGCAACACTTACAAAGTTGAAATTAATATATGTAATATAATTTTGGAATAGAACTTGTTAAAGGACAAGCATGCTAGATCCTAATATTTTTGTCTTGCATATGATTTTACTATTATTACCAATTAATACTGGAGACATCTCTTTTTAAAGGTAGGCTAAATATATTTTCATTGATTACATGGTTGTTTACAAACTAGAGAAGCTGAACAAAACTAATGATACATTTTGAGAGAAAACTATTTCAAAGACTGTTTGAACTTTGCATGTGCCCTTATTCAGTGTTCTTTCCAAAACAAGATACCGTTTTCCCTTTCTTCACGTAGAGTCCATTTGTTCCATGGAAAAAAGTCTTTTAAAGGAAACCTATGAATTGTTTTGCCACAATAAATACTCTAAATATGAACAATCCTATATTCAGAGTAAACAGTGAGTTCTTGGGCTTCCTGTTGAAGAAACTGTAATTTAATAAGTAACTAAAGAAAGGCAGGGGGGATTTGGGGAATGAACTGGTAGCCGAGGTGATGGCCTGAGCAAGTTGTCCCTTTAAAATAAGCAATGGCTTCTGGCATGAGCAGGGACATTCTCTCTGTCTCCCAGCCCACCGGCTCAGTTCCATAAGGCAAACAATTGTTGTGGAGTTCAGCAGTTGCTGGAAGACTTGACTATAAAAAATGACATTCTGTTCTTTTGCCTGTGTTCATGTAAAATGGGACACTATAGTAAGAGCTTTTTCCTCTAGTAAACAAGAGGGATCATATACACATGAAAATACTGAAGACATAAACTTCCTTGGAGCGGAAAATATGATGTAAAGACCCACACTTAGAGCTGACTAAAACCCATATTTATTCCAACCCTCAGCTGAGAGGCATAAAATATACTTTATTCCTTGATAATAACATGATTAAAATACTCAATTACATATACTGAAGCAGTGAGAAGCTTTAAAACATTAGTAATGGATTTCTTTGCTAGTAGTCTGGCATTATTGATACCTCGGGCCTTCAGACCAGAAGCTCAAGCCTGTGCCTGTTCTGTGCAAGGATTTCACTTGTGAAGAAGGCCCCCAGCAAGAGTTCATGCTCGAGCTTTGTGCCACTGCAAAGATATAGGTAGCAAGAACCTGTAACTGGAATATTCAATCCCTGCGTAGCATCCTTTCTATTCTCACATCTTACCAATCTTCATAACGTGCTAGGCATGACTTTATTGAGCAAACAGTGAAGCAAAATAGCACTTCTGTGGCATGTCAAGGATAGGGAAAGGCCTGCATAGGGCAGTTTTGATTTTTGCATCAGAGCTGATGCAAAAATCTATGACAGATCGTAGAAGGAAAATGTGCAGAACTCCATCTATAGTTTTAGTACAGATCAGGGTTACTCAGGGCTAGAATAATCGTGTTTGGAGTTGTGATAGTATGAGATCAAAGTTGTATGACTTTGTCAGTCAAGACGCTGCTGAGTTAGGGCCGCCTTCTTACTTCACCAATTTTCATTTTACCAATGCATAAAACCATCCAGAGCCAGTGTGATGTTTGGATCACAGTATGATGCAGTCTAAGTCTCCCTCTTTGAATATCACTAACTTAAAAAGAATACTAGAATCTTTGTTTCATTGCTCCGGCATCTTTTTTATGTGACAGAAGCAAAAGTGAAGGAAAAAGGTAAGGAAAGGGAGATAACTGGGTGCTAGTGCAATGAACAAGTATCTCCAAATCTCTTGATGTGAAAGAAAGCAAAGAATCCAACTACTTAGATACATTTCAAACACAACACAACCATGCATTACAGACAACAGACATTATCCTAGAATAAATGACATTTGTTCTTCTGGAGCTGGAACTAGGAACTCTATTTCTAGTTTCTAACGTTTATGTGCCTTGACCTAGTTATTAATGCTGCTTTTAGCTTCTGTGGACCAGCCATCGCACGTACTGTACGCTGTCAGCTCCTGTGGGAAGTCTTCGAATAAGTAACTATGCTGAGAAGAAACAAGTAATCTGAATTTCGGGAAGCTTTCCAAAATACTGTTCTTGAGAAAGTATGAATTGTCAGGCACATTTAGACTTTTTTTTTTTTTTTTTAAATAGCTTCATGCTTGTGAAAATGCTGAGAATTGTTGAACCTCTGTTTTAATGTTACTAGAAACCCCCCTCTTCCATCACAGCTTCCATTTTCTGCTGTTGGGGCGCGTAGGCAGCATCATTACTGCTGAGGGTACATGTCACCAGATGGAGCTGTTGATGGATGCTCTCCCTCATCTCTGAACAAACACTCATTGTGCAAAAAAACCTGGTTTGTTCGGGTTTTTTTGTTGTTAGGTTGTTCGGAGTTTTTTTGAATGCTTGCTACAGGCAATTCAGTGGAAGAAGTTTGTTCGCTCAGAGAAAGTTAAGTTTTTGGAGAGATTAAAGCAAGCTCTCGAAGCAGAGCGGCTCCCCGAGCACCGGGCACCCTGCGGAAGGCCGCCTGTGTACGGCCCGGCTGCTCCCGTGGGGTTTCTCCGGGCAGAGGCCGAGCCCCCCCGAGGCGTGCAGCGCAGCCCGGGCCCTCGGGCCACGCTGCGCCACCGGCGCTCCCTCAGCCGGGC
>NW_020799112.1:19167547-19212503 GCF_003259725.1 Athene cunicularia
AAAGTCTGCTTCCCGGCCCTCCGTGACTGTTGGCGGCTCTTAGAGGCCGTGAGGGCGGTGAAGGGGGGGCTGTGCCCTTCCGTCCGGCCGCCTCAGCTCGTGGGGCTGGGAAGGGCTTTAAGGGTGGGCGCGGGGAGGGCAGGTGGCCGCTTACAGCTGATGCTGGTTTGAGGGGAAGGTGGCTGAGCTGCTTCAGCGTCATTCCACGAGCGGTGTTGCAGACGGTCACACTGTGGAAGCTGGTATGTTAGGGGGTGCACAGAGACCGGTACTAGCGTTGTTAGGGCTCCCGTTAACTGTATTGGAGAGTTTTCTTGAGTATCAGTGGGTAAGCATAATGAAGTGACACGTTATGTCTTTTAACTTGGAAATAACGCTCTTGTAAAGCTTACTTTCTACTGAGTGAAGACTTCAGCATGCGCTACACCTGTATGCCTAAAGAATGTGCCATGCTGTAAAACCTTCATCAGTCATTTCTAGTTCATAGCTGCCTGTCACGAGTATTTCTTCATCAGGGAGTAACCTGCAACCAAATGTAGGACAGCACTATGCACTGTAGTTTACACTGAGCAGTGACTTCACAGTCGACAAGTCCTTGGGATTCTGAGGCTCTTCATTAAGTAATCAAATCTGGAACTGGCATGATACTTTTCCTGTTATCCAAATGCACAAGCAGCAGCATACTTTCAGTGTTTAGTACAAAGTATAGTTATTTTCTAAAATTAAGCAAGATTTAGAAGTGGATATAATTAACACATATTACAGCATATGTATAACATACAGTGTTAGAACTTGAAGAAAATTATGTCTGGCTGTAAGTGAGTGTCAATAATAATGTCAGCATATGAAAAGTCCAAATAATCTGTTTTAAATGCTAATTTCTTAGAAACAAGTAGCATTGGGCATACCAAGAAACAAAAGCTCAAGTAAATGTTACAGGTAATGTGCAGAAAGATGCCTTTGTGTGTGTTTGGCTGCTTCATTCAGGAAGTGAGGATGGTACTTTTTGGTTCACTCCACACTTGTACTCATGTGACATTTTCCTGTCGTGTGATAGGTTTTGCTGGATACTCAAAAACATTAGGAAACGATGTCCCTTGACTTTGACAGTGGAGCTCTACAAACTCAACATGAAGATGAAGATTATGACCAAGAGGATTATGCAAGAGAGCAAGAGGTGAAAAAGAACAAACTTAGTCTGAAGGCTTGTGTATCTAGCTTCTTCCTACTTCTCTCTTTTAAGTGTTTTTAAAAAAGAAAAAAGGTTTATGCTGTGTTAAGAGCAAAACAGAATGCAGATGGTGCTTTGGAAGAGTGGTGTAAAAAGTAAAGAGATAAAGAAATGCTGCATCTTAAGAGCCTTGCAGTGTCGTACGTAGTGGCTGGAAGACTGTTACTCCTTGCCTGTGCAGTAGATCAAATGCAAAAGGCTGGCGTCACCTATATTTTGTATTTCTTGACAGCTATTTCACTTACTACGAATACTTAGAAAGCAACAGCTCTCTTTCACTTGAAAATTTGGTTAGCTTGGAAAAGAATGAGGAACAATTTAAAAAATTCTGATTATAAATTACATACTTTAATCTCTAGAAAAATATATGCAAATATTTTGGGATTTGGGAGTTAAAATACTTGGAATGCTTCTGTTCTTTTTGTTTCATAAAGAGATTTGGCAAAATGTGCATTTAACATGAATGTCCATAATGGTTTTTTTACAGTGTGGTAAACTGTGTTCATGTCAGGCAATGTCCCCAATATATACTTCAGGGATCACTCTCTAGAGTGTAGGTAGAGACAGATCTTCATAAAAATGTGTAGTAGAACAATAGCTGTACAACTTGGAAAGATGCTATTGCAAACACTGTAGGAAGTCTGGCGTCCGTTCCAAAACTTTTTACGCAGATAAAGAACGTGGTGCTTGTGCAGAAGAACGAGTAGTGAAATAATTGTAGTGTTATTACAGTGAGTGAGCGCGAGAGAGTGTTGAGGGGAACATATTTTCTGTAAGGGGAGGCTGGGATTGCTGGGACTGTTTAGCCTGGAGAAGAGAAGGCTCAGGAGGAATCTCATCAATGTGTATAAAGACCTGAAGGGAGGATGTAAAGACAATGGAGCCAGGCTCTTCTTAGTGGTGCCCAGTGACAGGACAAGAGGCAATGGGCACAGAGCAGCCTCTTCGGAATGTTAGTGATAATCCTTGTAGGTCATGTGAACCCCACCTTGGCCCAGTTCAAATGTACAAAAACTGTACATGTAGATAGTTCAGTGGGATGTGACTTTAACCTGCTAAAAGGAGACTAAAGCACTGGCTCTGCCAAGTTCCCTGGACAAAAAGTAATCCGAGAGTTTCTGCATTAGTTTTAATTTTTCTGCCGCAGCAAATTGGGTGGTTTTTTCCATGAAAATGGGAGAAATCTACATGGTAGGAGAGTACTTTGATGCTAACTTGGGTAATCCTTACCCACATCTGGAGTTCTGTGCTAGCTAACGTGGTAGGCTGAGCTCAGTTTGAACATGAACTCTCACGATGATGTTTTGGGAACAGTGTATGCACTGCTTTCTTTTGACTTTAAAGTTTCCTAAGCAGTGCAAGACCAGTGAAGTCTATGGTGCTTGAGTATGTCCTTGGTTGCAAGTAGGGCAAAGGAAAGGGCATCCTCAGTGAATGATGTTGCCTTTCCTTTCCTGTTTCATGGAGCTGAGATATGATCAGTCGAGAGAATTTCCTAAAGGTAGGGGAACTTCTTCATGCCACTAGTGAATTTCTAGGAACAAACTTATGGTGGTCTGTTGTCCTGTAGATGTTTAGAAAAGTTGTCCTTAACTTCTCGCCTATCCTTTGGTCTTGGAGAGCATCTAAAATAGCACCTGAGAAAAGATGCTGTTTGTAAGAGAAACTTTTTGTAGATGCTAGTTTTTGGTTTATGGGGTTTTTTTGGTTTGTTTTAACCTTATTAGCTTTTCTTTATTATTTAGCATGGGGCAGCTAATGTTTCTGCTGTTATTAACACATGCTTTGAGAGTTTGGAGAAAAACAGGGTTAGAGTTCAGAAACTGCATGTAATAACTGAATATATTGTGTAGTTTGCCAGTCACCTAGTAAGAGAGTACATAGTTCAGATTCACAAGAAGCCCAGTTTGTGGTTCCATATCAAAGCCTCTGAAAATTAGAAGAGGTACATTCTATATGGGAATCATTACAACAAGTAAATTCAGGTGTGTTTTGGTCGTGTGTCTTTTTTCTTTTCTGTGGCGCAACTATCTATTTCCGTAATTAGAAGTGGTGGCAGTTTCCTTTGTGTCCAGTTTCTTGGTGACTTCATCTGAACACGAGACGACCACTAATCACTGCAGCGATGAATTCTTGCATCTAGTAACACTGACTGGCAAGTTCTGATCTGGATTTCAATCAGAAAGGGCATGTTTTGAATGTCCAGTGCCTGTCTTGCCTGGGATTTAGGGAGGAGAAGCCTTGGCACGATTAGTTTGCAGATCATTTTTCAAAAGCAGTCTGTCCTGGGACATGTATATCTGATGGCATTTCCCTTCCCTCTTTTTGGAGCAGCTCTTTTGTTAACAAAAGTTTGCCAGAAAAATAACTTGATTGGTACTGTAGTCTATTAAGCATTTGGTGGTGTAAGTGTCTCTGAATTCCAGTGTTGTGAACCTTTTCTTGACAGAAGAAAACCAGCATTTTGTGCAAGTGGCCTATTTCACCTGTCTGTCTGTCTGTCTGTCTCTCTCTCTCTCTTTGGACTGAACTTGTATGCGTTCTTTTGAAAAGCATGTAATGAATGTTATTTCTTCTGTTTCAGTTGCAACAGCTATTGACAGACCTTCCCCATGATATGCTGGAGGACAGTGGAGACCAGCTCTCCAGCTATTCAGACTGTAGCATTCATGAGACAGAGGAGCAGTAAGGAATTTTGAATGTTTTTTTATTATTTATGTTGTGCTTTTGAGAATAGAGCAAATCTGAGCTGAAGAGGTGTATAAAAGCAATCCAAGTAAAAGGGGAGCTTGCTTAATTTAATGGAGGGATGGTTTGTTTTGTTTTTCCCTGAAGTTGTAAGGACATAGTTAAGCTGCTTTTCTTTTTCTAGATCATCTGAACCTGGGAAGCATGATGGAAGGTGGAACGATCATCCACTGATAAGTGATCCTCAAAATGTAAGCTTGTATGCACAGTGATATAATTAGAAGGAACTGCTTGTTCATAATATTTTAAATATTATTTAAATTCCTTAGAGAAATACTTTTCATGTATATGATGTGTTTTGCTAATCATTTGAAGTATTTTGAACTTGGAGGCTGGTAACCCCAGAAAAAGAGGGGTGAGGAGTGGGGGGAAATCTGAGTTTTGAGAGAACAATTCCAAACCTCTTATCCGTTCATAGGGTTACGAACAAGGACAAAACCTGTACCCTGAACAAGTCTTGTGTGACCAGCAAAATGATCATGTTGAAAAACATGGAAAGAATTGGAAGGGCCTAAAAAACAATGAAGAGAAGAAACATTTATATGATGTTAAAGAAGATTACTGTGCCCAGAATGGTCAAGAGGATCCTGAGGATGTGTATCTTGGTAGAGATGGGTTTAATGCTCCAAGTTGCTACCAACAGAACAATGTGTATCATCTTCCTGAAAACTTCAGGCCGTATACAAATGGCCATAAACCAGAATTCAACAGTCAGCAAAGTAAAATAATAAATTTTCCAGATGCTCCAAAGGAACATCTTAAGGTGTAGAAGCTGATGCATTTTTTTTCTGTCTCTTTTGGAAAATTTTCACAGGTCTTTAACTATTGGTAGTAATATTTCTAAATGCTTTCAGTCTCTTATCAGTTTAAACAGTGATGGGAGGCTTCTGTAGCCCATTTAAAACAAATGAAGCATTAAATAATTGAGTTTTCATATGTGCTTTTTTTTTTCTCCTCTTGTTGACTAGGTAGAATGCCATAAGGTAGAATGAATATGATTCACTTAAGTGTGTGCTTACTCTGTTGAAGTTTACACTTCACCACTCTCCTAAAAGTGGAAGCTTTAATGAAAATTTCTATCACACTTAACTGGTGTGCTGCATTGATGCCTGAAAATGAAGAGCTGCTAGAGCTCTTCACATCAACTTCTAAAATGCTTTCATTGAGCAAGTCTACAGTTGTAATTTATTTCCCCTTATGTTTATATTGTCACAACAGCAATTTGTTACATCCGATGTTGTCAGTGGCCAGTCACCAGAATCTTACAAAGTCACTTACAAACCATATCAAAATGGCATTCATAAAAAAATTCCAGTCATCCAAGAAGGAACCAGAAGAAATGAAGTGTTTGAAGATTTGCAACATGAATTTTTGGGCAGCGATGAAAGTAAGTGTTTGCAGTTTAGACTTGAAATAAACTTGTGTGAAAAGTCCAGTGGAGATCAGCAATGGGAACATGCTGATTTTGGTAGATTTTTAGTAAGAGGACAACTAGAAGTATGTTATGTATATGATCTTTTAGTTTGCTCTAAGCTCACATTGAGATAGGTCTGATTTTTGTTTTGGTTGTTTATTTTTCCCCATTTTACCTATAAATCAGGTCATTATGATCAGGGTATTTGAGGCTATTAAAAGGAGGCTATTAAAAATGTAGTTTTGACTGGTGAGACTGAGCGAAATTCTTTCTGATGGTCTTAAGTCTTGCTGGCACATTGTCTTGTTTATAATATTGGAAAATAATGACTAATAAAATAAATACATTAGGAAACATACTTTGCTTGATGCCACATTGGGCTTTTCTGTTAGTTACACTTTAAATGACAGAACTACTTTACCTGTTAGACATCTTGAAAATGTAGAGTTGCCACATGACTGTGTGTGAATTCACAGCCTGTAAACCTTTATCTGGCCTTGCTATTAGGAACTACCAACAAAATTCAGGCCTACAATTTCTCAGCAATTACTGCTGGAGCAACTCAGGTGATGTGAATCAAACATGGTTTAAGGAATGATGCAGTTTTGTGAACCAACAGTGAATTTGACACGGTATGAAGTATCTTGGGGCAGGAATTACTTACAACGATGACTTTCTTGGTTAGTTGACCGTGCTGACTTGTCTGTCTGCTGTTTGGAATTTGGCAGATACTTCAGAAAATATGCAGATTCTTCAACTTCAAGTTCTAAATAAGGCAAGAGAAAGACAACTGGAAGAACTTAATGAAAAGCTAGAAAAAAGTGCACAGCAGATTAGATATTTGAATCATCAGCTTTCAATGGTCAAAGGTAAAATGTTTTGTATAAATTCTTAGATATTATTCATACCTAGCAACTCATTTATTCTGAAACTTTGACTTAGGTAGTGCCTCTGCAGGTATTGATCATATTTATAAACTTGATTTGGGATTATGTGGGCCCTCTCCCCTCAACATTGTTCTAAAGAAAATTCTCTGGGTTGGTGTTTGTGGAACTGTCTTAACTTTTACTGCATTCTCAAGACCACCATCATATTCCAGAGTCCCCGTGTGCCAGGCATTAAAAATGTACAGAAAAGTGAGAAGTTTCCCAAAGTATTGCATCAAAAGTACAGAAAATAATTAAATAAAACTAAATTTCATTTTTTTTTTTTTTTTTTTTTTTTTTTTTTTTTTGTGTCTTGTGCTATTTCGTTTATCAAGCCATTTGCTGGACTGTATGTAGAGAGCAGCTCTTCCAAAATGATGAAAGCTGTAGTGGAGACTGGTGGTTGTCTCGATCTCCCTTTTCTTATAGGAAAGGACTAAAATGAGTTGTGAGCTTAGAGACTTAAGAATGTAATTCTTAGAATGCCAAAGGACTAAAAAGAATATAATTTTTAGAATGCAAAAGGAGCAAGGGATAGAGAAAGCTTCAGCTGTCAACCATTTTCTTGTGTCTAGACTATTTCTAGAGAGGAATTATTTTGTTTCTTCCTTTAAATGGTGTAAGGGATGATGCTAGTTCCCAGTGCTGACAGATTGGGGCTTGTTTCCACTAGGGTTCTGAAGGTGCAATATATCAGAGTGCTTCCAGCTACCAGAGGGAGAAAGTGCTTACTGGATGGAGACTGAATATTTTTGTTCGGTCTTCTGCTTGTTGCCTGCAGTATGAGACAGAGGGCTCCTAGCAAATGGTTCTGTAGAGCAGGGATCTTGAACAGTCACGTTTCATGAAGTTGTTGGGTGGCTGGCCATGTTTCTCTTACAATTATTATGTCTGTCTCTTAAGATGAAAAAGATGGTTTGGCTGTTAGTCTTCATGAGTCTCAGAAACTCTATCAGAATGGAAAGGAACGGGAAGTGCATCTTGAAGGTCAAATAAAGGCCCTTGAAACTCAAATTCAGACTCTTACTACCAGTGAGGAGCAGGTACTGTAAATATTTTAGAACTGTTTATTGTGGAAGATCTCTGCAGTTATATTTGTGGTGCATTTGCATTAAACATAAATGCTGATTTCTTAAAACACTGTTCATGATCATTGCAGAGGCTGAATATAAATATATATATATATATATATATATATATATATATGATCAATGAATAAGATGCATTGGTGGAAGATAGTTTGTATTAAAATCTAGGCATTATCAGAGGACTTTTAGTAACTCTTGCACAAAAAAGCTGAACTGATGTACAGAATATTGGAGAAAAAGTAAAATATATGTAACTGGGAGCTTATAATACTGTTCCTACAGATACTGAAGCAATCCAAAGTGGCAGAGGCAGCCATGGAAAGCATGCAGAAGCAGCTGATAGAACTTCAGCGATCAGATGCCCTTCAGCGAGCCAGAGAACAACATGAGGCCATTATTTCAGCACTCAAGCAGAAGTATGAAAAGCAAATACTATCATTAGAGGAGAAACTTGATACTACAAAATCTGCACTCCGAGAGCAGGTGAGAAATTTTAGGATGCTGAATACTGTACTGGAGAGGCTGTAGAGCTCCCCATGTTTCCTAAACTGCACTTCTTGAACTGTAATTCTAATAACTCTTGAAAGCTGCTAAGCAAATGGAAATTCTACATAGGTCTCAAAATTATGAAGCTCACGTGGTATGTTTTTATAAACACTTCCAGGCAGTTGTGAGCTCAGATGGTGAGTTTGTACATAGCAAATACAGAGGAGGCAAGAATTTGTTGTGTTAGTTTCTCTCCTGAACTTTCATTCTGTGCACAGTCTCTTTTTGAAAGAGTATTGGCAAATAACTCTGGGGAAGAAAAGAACTAATTAAGAAATTATGTGATCCTCTTGCTGCAAGAAAAACTGTTTATTAAACAGTCTATCACCAAGCTTTAGTCTTAAAATGATCAAGGATGACTAACCACTGAACAGTTACTTTATTTTAGAAGTACAGATGTGAAAGGAGACAGATGGGGGTTAAAAAGGCTGGCTTTAAGATGGAGTTTGATATGGGGTGTGTCACATAGTTGTAGAGCTTATTAAAATTATTCTACCTGACATGTTGTAAGAGTCTATTACACTTAGAAATATTCAAGCAGTTTAGGCAGGCCTTAATAAATTGTCCTCTTATTTCACATAAAGGAAATTAGAATTAAATTTATTTAATTCTAGGTCTCTAATTCTTGATTCAACATAAATATGCATAAAAATAAATGGGTTGTATGTTTGAAAAGGTAACTAGCACTTGCTTGTAAACAGGAATGCACTGCTAAATTTCTGCCTATTAGTACCACAACAAAGCTAACACAGCTTTTGTATCTACTGAAAAAAAAAGATTATTTTTTTTCCCTATGGTAGTGTGTTTGGGGTATTTAGAGAGAGGTCTCCTGTTTTTGAGAGAAAATAGAAAAGTCAAAAGGCATAAAGATGAGGTACTGTGCCTCCAAGGTCTCTATAGGTAACTGTAAGTAGTGCCATATGAAGGTCTACTTTGTGTATCATGAAAAAACTACAGTCACTCTTTTACAGAGCATTGGAACTTGCTAGCTTGGCTTAAGCTCAGTTAAAATAAATTGAGTTAAGCTCAGGCTTAATATAAATAATGCAAAGGCTTGAGTTTTCTGCAGTAGACTGTGTGGTTAATTACAGGGGATAATCTGACATGCTGAAAATTAACTGCTCTAGGAATTACAAATTACATACATGTATGTTTGTATATGAGTGTACTTACTATGTCCTACCAAAACCCTTGATGCTGTAAGAGATGACTTATTAGCCAAGGATAGCATTTGGTCTGTGATTAATTTAGCTGGCCTCTACACCTTTAATTAGCAGATTGATTGATGATTTTTCTCCTATGTCTTGTATGTGTTGACTTTTCCTATGTCCAGAACTGTCCTACGTGGCTAGATGTTTGTAACATGAGTAAAAATAATCTCTCTTTCTAGAAAGAGCTTTGCAAAAATCTAGGAGAGCATCTTAAGCAGCTTGAAAAAACGCTGGAAGAAACTAAATGTGAAAAAACAGAAATAATAAATCGGCTGACAAGAAGCCTAGAAGAAAGCCAAAAGCAATGTGCAAATTTACTGCAAACAGGTCAGTCTTTTACTCACACCTTATCTTTCCTTGTAGAAATGGCTTCTTTTTTTTTTCTGAAGTATGAAACTGCACATCTATGTTCCCATTGAAGTGAAATCAACATTAAGCTAAATGTGTACTAGACCATTTCCTATGCAGTGCATTAGTCAGACTTAAATGAAGTTGTCTAGACTGGGGTGTAAAAAACCCAATAAAATAAAACCCAACACCTCCACCCCCTAAAAAACCCCAAACAAAAACCCCACACCAAAACACCAAGCAACAGCAATTAAACTTATGCTTTTTGTGCTGCATATATGTAAACTTAGTTTTGGATTGTATAACAGTCGTCGGGAGCAAGCTATGTATTTCTGTGTTAGGCATTTGACTTAATTGCTCTTCTAAATTCAAATCAGAATGAGAAAAGAATTGTTTTTGTGGCTGGAGTCTGGTTCTTAGAAACTTATTTCAGTAGGAATAGCATGTGAAATATTCTGCTCTGTGTATTTGACTTGTGTCTACCTTTACACATTGAAGTATTTTAGTGGTAATATTTATAGTAACTATTAATGAGCTCAAAGAAACAGAAGCAGAGTACTGCCTGTTACCAGAATCAACATTGCTATTTTTAATAGGGATTGTTTTTCAGATTGCATAGTCTTTCTTGCGTATTTATGACGTGTTCTTTCTCTCCCTTTTCTTTCCTGCAATAGGTTCAATGCAGGAGACAAATCAGTTACGGTTTCAACTGCAGCAAGCTCAGTCTATGCACATGATAAGCAATAACATAAACAAGGCTTTACAGGTTAATTTTATTAAATATTCTACTGTTTTGCTTTTAGGGGGGACAGGCATTATATCTAAGAAATTGGTAGTTGAAACTCTTTATTTGTTGTGGAAACAAGCAGGTTTCCTTTCAGTAAAGGACAACCCACTACTTCATCTCCTAGTGTTGCATGCTGGACTTCTCTTTCTTTTAACATAAAACACAGCAGGTCATATGTATTGGCACAAATCTGGTATCATACATCTAACCTGCTTATGGAAAAAGAAAAATGTAAATTCTATATGCTGGGAATCTCATAACTTCATTAGGCTATAGGGATAGTTGGAGATTCTATGTCCTGAAATTTACCTTGTGCCAGCAAAAGGGGATGCTAGAGTGTCCTCTGTAAAATGTAAGTGGAAGTCTGTGCAATTGTGAATCCTAATAAGTACTAGAGCAACAGGCTCTTTTTCCGGCTATGTACTGTTGTCGTCCACTTTACAATACAAGGGCAGCAGAAAAGAAACAAGACCAAAAGAAATAATACGGAACCTCATATGTGAACTTTAATAAGAACAATATAATATACTGAGCAACAGAAAATGTTCCCTAGTTTGTAGTTTTAATATATGCTTTGCTAGAGGTATTGAAAATGATAGTATAAATAAAACTAATGCTAGATGATTCAAGTAAATACAGCTAAATACAAATATATTTAGAAAGAATTGCTCTATGTATTTGTTTTCTTTGGAAGAGTCTAATGCGTTTGCTTGGAGTTTCTCTGCTCAGTGTAATTGTTTTTTTCTTCTGTCTCTTCCTTTAAGGAAGAATTAATGGAATTAAAGGAAGAAATAGCTTTATATGAATCTGCTGCCAAGCTTGGAGTATTTTTGAATGATGTGGGTGGAGAGCTGCGTATGAACACGAGTGATTCCTATGTGGATTTGGGAATTAACAAAATCACTGGGAAGAAACCAAGGTTCTGCAGGTATGGAGTGATTCTTATTGTAAGATACTTCAAATACCATTTGTATTGCCAGGTAATTGGGAAACGGAAGACTGGACTAATACCATACACTGGGTGCCTAGTTGCTGCTTAATAAATCTTCGGTTTTTATAGGAACTGTGTTGCTGTTTCTTGGATTCTATGGATTATATGCATGGATACGTTTTTTGCTCAAAGATTCCACATGGTTATTTAATGCTAAAACTGTCTTTAAAACAACCAATTGAGTTGGTTCAAAATACCTCACATGTGAGAATCAATTTTTTGGGGAAACAGCTGAATGACCAAGCTTTCTCTACATTAATTGCAACTTCATGAAAAAGCATGTGGCTCTTCTGTTAATATTCTTTTTACTATTACCTCATAGACATCTGTATTTCTGGTAGCATTAGTTGCTCTTCTCTTTGCTACCACTACCTTTCAGATAAATGTTTTTTGTTTTAAATACTGAACTGGTTATTTCTTTCCTAATAGTGCAATACAGAACAGAGACACGGATAAAGAGCTCTCTAAAGATGAAGTTATTGTAGAATTAAAAGCTGAGCTGGAACGTTTATTGAGCAGTAATAAAATGAAGAGAAACAAGATTACTCAATTACAAAATGATCTTAAAGATTGCCAGAAGACATTAGAGGAATACAAGCAGTTGTTGAAAGCAGAAAAAGCATCTAAAGAGACAGAGGTTTGGGTTTTTTTACACTTTTTTAAAAAGTAAAGATGCACTGGATTTTAGTGAAGCAAACCAATGTTTAAACTTCTCATGAAAATGGACCAAAGAATTTACTCACAGCTGAGCGTTCATAGTAACTAAGTCTTTGAGTTTAAGGAAAGTATTGTCATTTGGAGGATATCTTGTTTTGTACCTTTGGTGAAAAAGAAACTACAAAGCAGGATTTAGGCAGCATAGGCCTTATTAGGTGACTTCTGATGGTGGCTTACTTGCTTCATAGCACATAATGGCTGCTCTACTTTTTTCACAACTACATGTCATTGGAGAAAGTAGGTTTCCTTTAGCTGAAAAGGCCTTGTAATTTCTCTGAGAAAGCTGATAGCATCATTAAGTTATACAAATGGAACATTAAACAGATTGCCTCCAGAGGGCCTTCACTGTGTAATGTGATCAACAAGGAATCTCTTTGATATTGCATCTCTCTTCACCCTATGATTAACTTTCCTCTGTAAGTTGCTCAGACTTGTAACATCTGCTGTTGTGGTCTATACATTGTGACCTGGATGTGGGATAGGAAGATAATAGGCTTGAGAAGTATGCTCTCTGTTGGGTGATAGTAGCCATTCCGCTTGCAAACACAATGTTGAGTGTGTGCTTCTCTAAACCCTCATGATGCTATGAGTTTGGGGAATTAATCTAGAATAACAATGATACTGTTATATCTTGCACTGCAATAATTTCCTTTTTCTTTAATTTTTCCAAGTAAAAATTTTGACAGCTTTACTTTTTTTAGTGTGAACTTGTAAATCATGTATATTTTGAAAGATATCATCTTAATTTTGTTTATTTTTAGCCTATCACAAATCTGAGTAAGTCAGCGACTAGTCCTTCAGGTTCTGATAATCTTAAGGAAGAAGTTCTGAGACTCAGAAAGGTTAATGAAACTTTGCTGCAAGAAGTTAAGGTGAGACAGAGATACTTCTTATCTCTACAAAAAGACACCACACAAAACCCACTGTACTAAAGCATGTAATTAGAAAAGGTTCTTTACAGCTCGCCTATTTCTTGACTCTTGTTTGTCCAGAATCATACTCTGACTATTGAAAAACTGAAGGAAAATGAGGAAAACCTGAGTAGCTTAAATAAAGATCTGTGTTGTCAGATGAGAAAGCTGGTTCAGGATTTTGATCAGGATAAACAAGAAGCCATTGACAGGTAAGTCTGTTAACTCCATTTAGTCTCATTTGTGAACTTTTAGCTTGCATGTATAACTTTGTACCGGTTCTATGGTACAAGGGGAGGTCATCATTAGAAGGCTGGTTTCTTACTAAAGGAAAAGTTGAACCCTGTTTAAAAGGCAGAAAAAAATTGGATATTTTTTTCCTTTCTTGAAACTGTAGGTGTGAAAGAACTTACCAGCAACATCATGAAGATACAAAAGCATATTTTGAGAAAGACCTGATGGAGAGGTATGCTGCAGAAAAACAGCAGCTTATCCAAACTTACGAAGAGACAGTCTCACAGTTAAAGTAAGATTTACCATTTCTTACACTTTTACTGAAACTTTCGCACTTCCTGCCTGGCCCTCAGTACTAGTTACACTTTCTTTAAAATAGATTTGCTGTCCTGTGAGGGTAAAGACTAATTGATAATAAATAATTTGTCCTGTGAAGGGCTAACATAGAGGAGCTGAACAGAGAGATGACTGCAGTGAAGGAATGTTACATCGGAGTCTGTGGGGAGAAGGACACCTTGGAAGCTACATTAAGGCAGAAATTTGAGCAAGAGCAGCAGATGAAGGAAGAGAAGGTACTAATGGAAATACCTATAAACCATATAATTTCAGACTGCTTTTAAGATGCAATATGTTTAAGCCTATTTGTAATTGTTTGGGGAAGATATTTGGAAGAGCTGCAGCTGTATCAGAAAGTGAATACATGTGACGTATTGGCTGTCAAATTAACCTGATGTTGTGTTCTGGGGTTTAAAACATTGTAGAAGTAACCCTTTCCAATAGCTATTCATTTTTGTGTAGTCAGCTTTTGTAACTTTGACTCTTGAGGACTGCTCAATCAGCCTTAGAGGCTTTACACTTTCCAAAAAACTGAACAACAATGCAAATTTTCTTCTCCCTGTATAAAACTGATCTGAAAATACTGTGGGATTTCTAAGTAATAATTAATCAATATAGCAGTCTGATTTTTAAAAAAACTGCTTTTTTAAAAGATATCCATATGAAACAAGGAGCTCCTGGACAACTCAAACACAAAAAGGAAGCCTACAGAGGGTGGAAGCAAAGACAGGTAGCCTGGGAAGAATACAGAGAAATTGTTTGAGCAGCCAGGAATCAGGTTAGGAGGGCCAAAGTCCTGATAGAATTAAATCTGGCCAGGGATGTCAAGGGCAACAAAGAAAGCTTCTATAGATATGCTGGTGATAAAATGAAGACGAGGGAAAATATGGGCTCCCTCTAGAAGGAAAGGGAGTCTTGGTCACCTGGGATATGGAGAAGGCTGAGGTACTCAATGACTTTTTTGCTTCAGTCTTCACCATCAAGTGCTCCAGTGACACCACCCAAGATACAGAAGGTAAAGGCAGAGGCTGGGATAATGAAGAACCACCCACTGTAGGAGAAGATCAGGATCCGTCTAAGGAACCGAAAGGTGCACAAGTCCATGGGACCTGATGAATGCATCCACGAGTCCTGAGAGAACTGGCAGATAAAGTGTCTAAGCCACTGTCCATCATATTTGAGAAGTTGTGGCAGTCATGTGAGGTTCTGGCTTACTGGAAAAAGGGAAACACAACCCACATGTTTAAAAGGGGAAAGAAAGAGCACCAGGGAACTACAGGCCACTCAGTCTCACCTCTGTGCCCAGGAAGATTGTGGAGGGGATCTTCCTGGAAACTGTGCCAGAGCACATGGAAAGTAAGGAGGTGGTTGGTGACAGCCAGCATGGCTTCACTAAGGGCGAATCATACCTGACAAGTCTGGTGGTCTTCTACAATGGGGTTAGAGCATTGGTGGGTAAAGGAAGAGCAACCGACATCATCTACCTGGACTTGTGCAAAGCATCTGACACTGTTCCACACAACATCCTTGTCTCTGAAGTGGAGAGACATGGATGGGACAGATGGAGCACTCGGTGGAGAAGGAATTGGCTGGATGGTCGCGCTCAAAGAGTTGTGGTGAACAGCTCGATGTCCCCTGGAGAGCGGTGACGAGTGGCGTCCTCAGGGGTCGGGGCTGGGACCGGCGCTGTTTGACATCTTTGTTGTGGACACGGGCAGTGGGATCGAGGCACCCTCAGCAAGTTTGGCAACGACACCAAGCTGTGTGTGGGGGTCACACGCTGAGGGCAGGGATGGGCCGTCCAGAGGGACCTGGACAGGCTGGAGAGGTGGGGCCGTGCCAACCTCATGGAGTTCAACAAGGCCAAGGGCAAGGTCCTGCCCTTGGGTCGGGGCAATCCCAAGCACAAATCCAGGCTGGGGGAGGAGTGGATTGAGAGCAGCCCCGAGGAGAAGGACTTGGGGGTGTTGGTGGATGGAAAACTGAGCGTGAGCCAGCAATGTGCGCTGGCAGCCCAGAAAGCCAACGGTATCCTGGGCTGTACCCAGAGCAGTGTGCGCAGCAGGGCGAGGGAGGGGATTCTCCCACTCTACTCTGCTCTCCCGAGACCCCCCTGCAGTTCTGGGTCCAGCTCTGGGACTCCCAACGTAAGAAGGACACAGACCTGCTAGAGTGGGTCCAGAGGAGGCCATGAAGATGCTCAGGGGACCGGAGCCCCTCCCCTGTAAGGTCAGGCTGAGAGAGTTGGGGGTGTTCAGCCTGGAGAAGAGAAGGCTCCGGGGAGAGCTTATAGTGGCCTCCCAGTGCTTAAAGGGGCTACAGGGAAGATGGGGAGGGACTCGTTATCAGGAGGTGTAAGGATAGGATGAGGGGTAATGGCTGTAAACTGATTTAGGTTAGACCCTATGAAGAAATTCTTTAAAGTGGAAGTGGAGTGTAAGACACTGACGCAGGTTGTGGCTGCCCCCTCCCTTGCAGGGTTCAAAGCCAGGTTGGACGGGGCTTTGGGCAACCTGGGCTGGTGGAAGGTGCCCCTGCCCATGGCAGGGGGGTGGAACTGGATGATCCTTAAGGTCCTTTCCAACCTAAAGTATTCTTAGATTGTATGACATGACTAAAGTAGGTCAACTGTCTTGCTGAGCAAGTATGGTAAGAAGAGCAGGTCAAAGTATGCTGGGAATAAAGATGCTTGATAAGAAAACTTGTTTTAGAGCAATAGCCTATAATAACATCTGATGTTACTCCTTATTCAGCTCTCAAAATGGTGTTTTCTTTTGTCCAGGTGTCACCAGTAAGATCAGTGCACAGACTCTAGAGTTAATCATGGCTTGCATACATTTTCATCACTTTGAGCCAGAGCTGTTTGCTATGCCTTGGAGAATACTTAAATTTTTTATTTTTTGTTTCCTAGCTCAAGAAACAGCTGCTAGAAGAAAAAGAAGACTCTCTCAATCTCCTGAGGATTGAGCTTGAAGAGAAACACAACAGTTCTATGATAGCAGCAAGGAGGCAGTGGCTAGAAGAAAAAAACCATCAGGTTGAAGAAGAAGTTGCATTAGCCAAAGTTCACTGGGAGAAGGAAGAAAAAGAGGTGTGGAACTTACACCAGGGGATTTCAAATTTTCTTTTTTTTTTAGTTGGTTTGTTTTCAGGAGAAATTCTGTGTAGGTAGACTTACGCACTGTTATTCTGCCATTTGAAATGGCTTTAAGGATCTGTCATTGTAGATCCTCTGAAGTCAGTAGGTATTACACATGCTTAAGATTTTGCAAAAAAAAAACCACCCTAGACTTGTAACATGCAGAATGTTCTGAATGTCACAGCTGGTAATAAGCTGGAGTTTTCCACCCTGATCTCTGGGTCAGTGGTTACACTTTCTATTGCTTTGGTTATAGTGAAGTCCTTTGGTCCTCTGTGTATCCTATCAGAAAGCTGTGAGGAGTTATCAAACTCTGTCCTCTCTAAACATGGTTTTTCCCTTTGTTAGGGAAGATTATTGGTGTAAATAGGGTTTTGCTTGTTAAATGCCAGTGAAATTCTAGTTATTTGGGTACTGGGGGGATTTTCTTAAGAAATATTTTTTTCCTTAGAATAAGGAACAAGCCTTTGCAAAAATAGAAAGAGAATGGCAAAGTAGGCTGGAAGAAATGAGAAGAACTGTAGTTGAATGTAATAGCTGCAGCTGCCAAACTGACCGAGTAACTGTTGTGGACGAAGCTTCAACTAAAGAATTAAAAGGGGTTGTTGAAGACCAGAGGCTGCAGATCCAGAAGGCTCTGAAAGAAAATACAGCCTCTGAAGAGGGTTTAAAAGAACTTGAAATAGAACTGGAAAAATACCGTAAAAACCTTGCCAGCCAGGTAACAAATAATAGTTCTGTCTGCCCTGGAGCCTGTGAAACTGCCACATGCAACTAAGCCACCTAAAAAAAAAGTATTCTCTTCCAGTAACTTAAGCTCGGTAGTTGATATTTCCTATATTAGATGTGTATTTAAGAAAGTTGTGAAAAAGCTGTAGCATGTAGCTTGGGTTTGAGGTTTTTTTTTAGCTGTTAGTTTTTCACACAGTTGGACAAATTTTGCAGGAGTTTTGAAGAGAACTGAACAGCACTAACTTAGAGTTTATACCGTTTTGTTAAGAAATAAATTTAATGTTTGGTAGCATTTTTGCATCAAGAAATTTAGCAGATGCTGCTGGTCTGATTCTTTTAATTTCTGTAAACCGTAGACAATGCAAACTGAAGTCTGTTCTTGCATTGCTACATGAAAGTAATAATAAAAATGTATTCAATGGTGATGACTGAAGTAGGGTTTCTTTATCTGCTTGTAGGTAGATGCAGCTTTAACCCAAGCTCGTGCCAGGTGGCTGCAAGAATTAACAGACCTCAAAGAGTACAAAGTAAACCTAAAGCTAGAACAAGAAAAATGGGAAAAAGAACACAGAGAGACTGCAGCAAAGCAGGTAGCCCAAAATACTTGTTTGTGTGTATTGATAGAGGTCAGTCTTCCAAATCCAATGGATTACTGAGGAATGAATGTAGACATAGGTGGGAAATCATTAAGGAAAATTATTTCTGGTGTGCTCTGGTTCTGATCCATTTTCTTGTCTATATAGGATTCTATTTTTATTAAATAATTTGAACATAATCTCCAGTAGATTGATAATAATACAGGATTATATTTACTTATATATAAATATGTATATATCTATGACTCTGTTATTTATTCATCAGCTAGCCCTAGTTCTCTCAGCTGCTGAAGAGAAATGGAAGAAAGAATATGAGAATACAGAAAAATCTGGACCAAGAGTGAAACAACTTGAAGAAAAGGTAATTTCTCTCAAGAAGGAGTTGGAGTTAAAGAAAGGAGAAATCGCTGCAGCTATCAAAGCAGAACTAGCAAAAGCCCGTGCTCAGTGGAACAAAGAAAAGAAAGAAGAAATCCTGCAGATACAAGAGCAAAATGAGAGAGACTACCAGTCGTTCTTAGATGGTCATAGGAACAGAATCAAAGAGGTACTTGCATCAGCAAAAGAGGATCTTGCAAAGCAGAAGAATGTTCTCTCCATTCAAAAAGAGGCAGAAATAAAGATGTTACTAGACCAAAAGCAGCGAGAATGGGAGGCTCAGGAAACAAAGAGACTGCAGGACAAAATTAATCAGTACGAGGAGAAGACTCTGGTTGAACTTGAGTACTTCTTGAGTGAGATCCACGAAGAACTAGTCAAGTGCCTACATAGTAAGCATTCCTGGAAGGATAAGTGTTTTGATGGTTATGTTCAATTAAACCATCAATGCAAAGACAAACTGAAGGCATGCTTACAAAAGGCCTACAGAACCACAGTTTACACAATTCTGGAAAAGAAAGAGCAAGAATGGAAAGAGGTAATACTTCTGTAAATTATAACTACCAACTAGAAAAGGGATTTGAAAAGTCACTCATACCTGTTTTCTCCCAATACAAAATATCCACATAATCCTGAGAATCTGAGAATCCAACTTTTGTGTTCATTGATAACAAGTCTTTTAAAACTTTAAAAGAGGACTAAATCTACTTTAGCAAGTGAAAAGGGAAAGAATGGGTGTAGCTTTGACACCTTTAGTGTTTAAAGAAGAGCAAGCTGGATTAGTAGTGTCATTCTTTAATGCCAAGGTTCATAAATTAAGGAGGTGAATTCACCATCTTAAGTTTGGGAGCCTGTGTAGGCTCATTGTGACATCTTAGATGGGTTCTGTCATTAAGTCCCATCTTCAGATTTTTGCATAGCAGCTGCTTTTTTTGAGAAATTTAGCAGTTTGTGATAGTGATCACAGATCATGCCACTTTCCCCCTGCCCCCTCCCCGCTTCCCTTGATACAAATAAAGATGAAAACAGTAAATTTTTACAAATTATCTGTAGTAGAAACAAATAACTGACTAACTGGTCTATTTTGGGACTAATAGTCTTGCTTAACTATTGTGGCTCTAGAAAATCCTTTTCAATGTGCCTGCCCAAATGAGGAAAGACATCCTATCCTCTTTTGGAGGAATTCAGGGCTACGTAGAGTCCTGTCCAAAAGCTTCTGTTTCTGTTGTTTTAACAGATTACTCTTTTTGCAAGCCTTATGCTTGTAGTAAGGTTTTGATTATGGGGAGCATCCCCCTGGAAATACCACTGCCACCTAGCATTTAGCAGCTGGGGAATTATCCAAGAATAGGACAAAGAAACTGTCTTGTTTTTCAAGAAAATGTGGGATGGGAGGAGATGAGTATGAAGTGACTTCTGGTGATAGTATTACCCAGTTTTTTAGTGGTAATATTTTTCTGTTCAGAAAGTGGTCCTTTAAAGTGTTCTTGTCATGAGTTATTTTCATGAAGGTAAAGAGAATCAAAAGTTTTTTACTTATCTTTTGTAATAGATATGGGTGTCTCCTGGTAAAGTGTTTTTAATATGCCTTTGAACTTCAGACTGTTGGTTGGCTTGAACCACCTTACCCAGTGAATTGCAGTTTCTTAGTAATGTCTTCTCTTATGCTACCACAACAACAATAAATGAGGTACATTTTTCTAGATTATTTTTCTATCCCTTACTATCCATGTTTGTGCAGAAACTCTAAATGGCTCCAACCTCTTTTTCTGCTGGATATGCCTTTTAAAAAAACAAGTTCGCTTCAACTATTTGGAGACACCTATTTTTCTGCAGTGGTAAGGGCTGCTGACATTTCCAAACTAAAACTCAAGCTATCCAAGAACTGCTGTAGCAGTGAATTACACAAAGTAAAACTTCTATATGCTAGAATACACATTTTCCTCATGACTTGAGCTGCCATCTACAGTTCTGTTGCAGGTTTAAAGCCCTTAATTACAGATCTGAAAGCTACTTGGTGGTCAGGGTTGCTTGCTTTTATGCATACTTACTTTAAGTTAGTGTGGAACACCTTTTTTTGCTATGTGTTGGGTTTTCATTGTGTTTTTTCAATGACAGAAATACGACGAGCTAGTGAGTAATGTAAATAAAGAAGCATTTTCTTGCCTGCAACGTGGTGAAGGAGGAACTGGGGACATGGCAAGATCTCCTGTGTACCATGTTGGACACCAAGCAGAAGCACAAGGGAGGCTAAGGAGACAGCCACCCTTGCAGGAAACTGGAGCAGACAAAGGTATTGGGTTTCTTTTTCAATCTGGCAAATCATATATCATCAAATTAAGCTTTCTAGTAACAGTCTTTAATAGCTGATGTCTTATTGATGACTTTAATGCAGAATTTGTTAATTAGTGAATATTTGGGTGAGAGAGGAAGATGCAGTTCTGACTGTAAGATGCTTTAATGTTGCGTTAACTTGTACTAAGTTAAAATCACAAATGGTGCAACAGATGGTATTGGTCTCCAGTTTACTATTTAATGCTAGTCTTTGAGGTTTAATTTTATTAAATGCTAGTAGCTTTCTGCTTCTTAAAGCCATTCTTCAGGAGTAAAGAAATAGCTGCCGTATCAGCTGCAGATGTAAATACTCTTTGGGGGCTGTGGACGTGTATGCTAATACCTTTGGTGTTTAACAGCTCATAAACAAGCCAGTGTTGATCGTGATGAGCAGAGTATGGTCTAAACTGTCTTGTAAATGGGTAATATTAAATTAAAGCTTCGATGTTTGAATTATACTATTTGCCCTTGACATTGGACAAGACAAGGAATTCTGCATTCATGTAAAAGATACGTTGGGTCACCAATTATACTTCACCTGGTGTGGTAGGTTTTTTCTGATTCTTCTGATCAAGAATGCAGTTGAAAAAAGTGTGAATCCCTAGGTGGTGATTCTGTCTTTTTTTCCTTCCTGCCCTCCTGCCAGCAGTATATACTTCAACACTGTAGCTCTTCCCAAAGCTGTCACATGTACCATGGCAAAGCTGGAGACAGTGTAGCTGGGGAAAAACGTCGTGGGAGGCACAGAAATCTCTCTGGGGCTTTCTGTTTAGTTTAAGTTCTTATGCAACCGAAAAACATAAAGCAAGAAAACCCAAGAGACTCTTTGGCTTTATGCCTATAGCGTGGCTTGAATTCCTTCAACACCAAAATAACAAACCATCTATTAAACACAAAACAATACAAGCAGTACAGCTCTTCTGTCTCTACAGCTCCCTGTCCTGACTATAGAGAGCAGCCGTTGCTCTCCTGGAAGTAGCCCAGTCTTTGTGATTTTCTTAGCTTAACTAGACTCAGCCGCATGTGAGGCTTCCCAGCTGGGAGAGTCTCCTTCAGCCGACTCCAAAAGACCCTGCTTAGCTGTTGTGTGCTGGGTTTTTTTTTGGGGGTGGGGATGTGTTGCTTTTTCTTTTTCATAATAATAAAAAGAAATTCAACCTACAAGTCTCTCATCGGTGACTGAATACTCAATACTCAAATCATCATTGGTGTGAGGGACTCAATGACTTAATAGATGCTGCTGTACCTTCTGTAAGAGGGTTCCGGCCTCTTGTGATTATTCTAATTAGACTAATGTGTTCTATGCTTTTCAGCAAGAGAAAGACAAAGTAGAGCACTGGAAATAGTAACGTTGGGCTTGATTCTTTTTTTGGTAGTGTGGTTGATGTATGACTTTTAGCAACTGTTGCAGGTCAGAAATGTACAGAAAGGAACCTTGTGTCTCAGCAAAAATCTTGCTGTGAACACTGCCAGGAGCTTTTTAAAAAGAGAGGCTGTGTGCCAGGACTTAGCCTGCAAACATCTTCAGCTTGCTGTGAAGGAACATGAAGTTAAGTTAGAGCAAATCCAAGGTTAGGATTATTAGTCACCTAAAGACCACTCAGTGGCTCTGCCTTGCTGGCTGCATGAGTCTCTCCCATCTGTTGCATGGTTTAGTTTCAGTGGATGGAATACTGTGTACATACTTAAAAAAACCAAACCCCCAAACCAGAAAAACAAACACTGACCTACCCCCCAAACCCCTTTCGCCCTCATGGCTTTAAACATTACTTATTGCTTTAGTACTTTTTTCTGTGTATTGGGGAAAGAACAGAGGAAAACTGAACATGTGAGTTTGATGTTCTTGGAGTATGTGTACATGTGGGACCCACTGCCCATGAGGATTATACAGATAATGTGTGCATGTGCACATAGAGATGTATACTTGTAAATGTGTATGTGTCAGGGAGTTCTTCAGCAGTCTCCTTTGGGGCTGTGCTGCTACTGTGCACACTTTACTCCCACTGGGGGGGGATGATTAAGACCAGAGTTACCCCAAATGTCACTTAGATCCTCTTGGCATCAGTATTTTTTTTTTTTTTTTTTTTTTTTAAATGAAAAATTTCAGTCGCCTGCTCTAACAAATTTTATGCTCGGTGAGGAGTAAAATGCTCTGTGTTTGTCAGGGGAAGGCTTTTGCCAGCTTGCAGATGTGTGAGTGAGGCCAGGTGGGTAAGTTGCACAAATTTGTGTAATATTATTTTTGTTCCCTTTTACTGACAACTGTACAGTGTGTCAACTTCCTTGGGGACCTGAGGAAAAATTGAAGGATAATAGGAGGTCTGTTAATGAAAACAGAGGCTACTTCTGTCACCAAGGTTGTCATGGATACAACTCTCAACTGCTCAAAATAAGATTCAGGCCACAAATGAGGATCTCTGAAGGCCATGAATTGCTACTCTCTCTATTGTAGTATGGCTGCTTGCTTTTTGCTGTTTTGTACACCATCTTAAAGAAGGAAGAAAGCCAAACGTGTTTGATTTTTTTTCCCCCGCCCCACACCACCACCACCCCCAGGGCTCAGGTCTTCATATTCTGCTGATGAAAGCCTTGAATCTTCTAGAAGGAGGACTTGTCTTCAATAAGACATGCCCTCTGTTATGTGGTGACAGTTTTTGTTTTCCTTAAGCCACAGTTCATGTGAGAACACCTGTGGCTGAGTGTGGTGGAGGTATCTCCAGCACTGAGTGTAGATGTTCAGTTCATGTTGATTTTTCCTTCCTAAAATAGGAAAGCTAGTAATCAACTGTTGATTTTTATGGGTTTATCCAAGTTTATCTGTGAATTCTTTAAGCTATGGTAAATACCCATACCCTTTTAAAAATATATAATTTACATAGATTAGATTACATAGCTAATAAATAGGTTTTAAGGCTCTTTAACTTCAGGAGATAACCGACAGGTGGACTATCTGTATGCCATGATCAACAGTCTTCAGTATCAGCCTGACGTCCTATGCTTTGGGCTTTTCTAGCTCCACTGTCTTCTCCTTCTCGGTGATGTCTCATTATAATATTTATATGCTGCTTGGTAGCACTGAGCAGAGTTCAGCATGGAAGTCCAGCCTTCCTCTGTAATAGTAGCTTTTGGTTATTAAAAACCCCCAAAAAAGCAACAAACAAAAAACCCACCCAAGTTTATCTTTCATCTCTCTACCCCAAAGAAGGCACAATTGCTATCCCACAAATTAAAAATTCTTTTCCAATGTTTGTCAAAACAATCCTGGCTGGGTTGGTTTGTTGGTTTTTGTTTTTTTTTTTTTTCCCCTGTCCTTCCTCCAGTATCTCTGAAGTTTTGCCTCCAGCATAGTGTTAGTAATGGCATATGAAGGCTTTAAGCTTATTTAATTACTGTATGAGATGACTTTTATGTTCAGGCTTTATTGAAGTGTATTATGATTGATTCCTATGTGCTTGTTACAGCAACAGCTGTACATTTGCTGATGATGCTTTGTGAAATTGAGCTGTTATACCAGAGACGACAGTTTATGTAACAACTTCTGTTGAACTCCACTTGAATTGAGAGAAATGCAGTGAATTATGATTTTTTTTTTTGGTTTCTAGAAAATGAGAAGGTTCTAGAAGCTCTAATTGCACAAAACTCTCAGATGAAGACTAAACCAAAAGACCTGGGAACACCACCAAGGTATTTAAAAAATCTAAACAAACTGATTTTTTTTTTTTTTTTTGAGATATAAGCTGCTTTTTACATGCAGTGTGACTTATATGCATTTCAGGTCACTGTCAAAGGGAGGTGTCTCAAAACCTTGTACATCCTGTGACTCTGTGAAAGGGCTGGAAGAAATGCGTGCTCAGTACATTAAAACTGTGAACAAGATCAAGTGTAAGTACTAAAGTCTTAGCTAGAAAGTTAAGAGAGAAAAATAATTTACTTTGCCACTTCCTCCTGCTTCAGCCAACTTGCACAGGAATTTGACAGCCAAATTGCATGAGAAATAAATTTTTCCTTCTTACTAGAGTGAGTGTGAGAAATGGAATTGTCACCATAATCTTAGACAAGATCAGTTGTGGTAGGTGAAGCCTCCTTATGCCATCCTTGCTTTGTTGCACTGTATTATGTATTTGAAAGTGGTAAAGCGTATTTTGAGAACTGATCTAGCTTCTCCAGCAAACAATCCATTTACCCTGCAACTTGCTGTGAAGGAGAATCTGCTTTTCTTTTGTGCTGCACCCTTCCTTCTGATTTAATGAGCAACCTTCTGGCTGAGGAGAGAGGGTTAAGTGTAGCACCAGGTCTTGAGTGCAGCAGGTCCCTGAACACCAGCTGCGCTGCCATTGCAGAATTCCTAGATGCTCATTTTACCAGCCAACACTTATCCCAAATCCCTGTGCCTAGTACTTTCTGTTGCTGCTGAGGATGCAGAATTGGACAGTGAATTCTTGTCTGATGCTCTGTATCGACGTGCTCCGGTCTTTGGTGGCATTTATCCAGTAGGCAACACTTGGCACAAGGATGCGTGTGGAATGTTGGCAGGTAAATCCAGGCTCTTGCTAACTTGCTCCAGGTCTGCTAGACAATCCCAGTTTGTGGTACTGCTTTTTTTCCCCCCCTCTGTGGGAAAACTGCTACTAATGAAGTGTGTTTGTAGGTGATATGCTTTCTTATATCCGTGAAAGCAAGGAGCGAGCTGCTGAAATGATTAAAGCGGAGGTTTTAAGAGAGCGCCAAGAAACGGCTCGGAAAATGCGCAAATACTATTTGACATGCCTGCAACAACTTCTTACTGATAATGGGAAACACGAAGGGTAAGTTCAAGTATGTTTGGAAAGGACTGTTGGTTTTGAAAGAGTTGTGTAGACATTAGTCTGGTGTTTCTCCACCAGTGTCTGACTTGAAGTTTTGCTGGTCCGCTCAGATCGGTGTGGAGTCACTGCTGATCAGCCTGGCATACTGTCTTTTTGGTGTTCTTTGACTCTCACTAGCATTACCTTGAAGTAAAATGCAGAGTTGAAAAGGAATTACCCATAAACTTTTAATTATTTTTTTTTTCATGTTCTGCAATTCTTGGCAGAGCTGAAAAGAAAATAATGAATGCTGCCAGTAAGCTTGCTACAATGGCTAAAGGGCTTGAAACGCCTCTTCGACGCATTCCCCAGAGCAAATCTACTCGCTCAGGTATGTTGGATTCTATGCTTGTTCTCTTCATATTAATTTAATACATGTAATAATGAAAATGCAGATGGAAAGTGAAGCTATATCTATTTATAAGCTTGCTAATAGAATTGTAAATATAAGCTGCTTATTTTGACAAGGCTTACAATTCTTTATTAGAAGAAACCCAACCAAACAAAAAAACCACAGAAGAACCTAGTTTTACTTCCAGCATTAACATTTCCTTCATTTAATCTATTTCCTTCCCTTCTGTCCTAGCTCTGCTATTAAATTCTGATCTACCACCTGGAGCTGAGTACTCAAAAAGAGATCGCATGCTTCAGAATAGGTCAAACCATATGGAAAGCAAATCATGTGGCAAAAGCATTACCAAAGAAACCAATGATAAAGTGCTCCAGAAGCGTGTACCACATGACTTGAGACAGCAGTTTGATGCAATGCAGACTGAAACTCAACATATGCTTCATGAAACAGTGACTTCAAATATTCAGAATGGGAATAATGCTAAAAACCTGGATGGTGCTTCAAGAGATGCTCCGTCAGAGTTTTATCCAAATGAAGATGGAAGAAGAGAAAAATATGGCCCCATCACAAATGTAGACAAAAGACTCTTATGTGCTGCTAGTAATATAGCACATCAGAATGCTCCTCCATCTGCTTTTCAAGTAACATCAGAAAATCTGCATGCACGCAGCTTTACAAATGGCCCTACCATCTCTGGGCCAACTCATTGTATGCTTAACAGCGAGAATGAAAGAAGAGTCTTGGAAGAGGATAAATGTATCCAGTCCCGTGTAAAATGGAAAACTAAATCTAAAAGAACTGAGGAATTTGATTTTCAAGAAACTCCAGAAAGAGATGAAGGAAGCTTCAGCGAATGGAGTTCCACGAATGGAAGCCTGCATCTGGATCGTAGTGATACGCCTCTCTTGTATCCTCAACAAAAAGCCAGTACTCGTGTGCAAGCACAGACGGCATGCTGTGAAGAGTTCCCTAACATCAGGTCGTTTTCCCCTGCAGATGAAAATGTTTTTGCTTCTTGGAGAGACATTTCGAATGGCAAGAATCTCATCACAAAAAACAGTGCTGAAGTTTACAGTAGAGGCCACCTGGTAATAAACCCAGAGCGTACTTCATTCCTCAACTCTGACAAATCAAATTCTGCTGTCACAGAACTCAATGTATTGCCAGATTCAACTGTAGGAAAACATTCCTGCAACTAATGCTTGGAAAAGAATAGGGTGGGATCACCAGCAAGACAGTAAGTGTGAGGATGGGGAAAAACCTGTTCTACTGTGTCCATTTCCTGATCGGTGGGACCCAATTTGAATGTTAGGTGAAGAAATTCTGTAGTAACTTGAAATATTAATGCGGACTTTTGTTTACCTTTGTAATAACACGTCATAATTGTAATGAATTATATACAACCATTAAACAGAATATATTTTTATATTTAGTTTGCAGTGCGGTGTTTATCTAAAACAAAGCTACTGTGGTAATCTTTTTAAATGGTTATGAAAATTCCTTCAGACCTCAGTGAGAGCTGTTAGGATTTGCTTGAAGTAAGTATTTTAACTGACTTTTGCATTTTGAAGTAGCCCCTGTAAGCCTCTGTGTGCATCTCCATAATAAAAGCAAAAATACTTGCATTTTTCATTAAATTATTATAACATATTTCAAGTGTTGTTCCCTTTGCTACAGCAAAAAGTAACTTGGACTGGGTAGAAAAAAAAGGTATAAATTAGAATACCCATGTTTTGCAGGTATTCTTTAAATAACATAGGTTATAAATGTAAACTGAAGCTGTAGTAATGTTCTCCCTGATGCTTAGAAAGCTTCTACTTTAAAAGCTTGTTCATGTTTTGAAGAGAAGTACAAAATGTATCTTTTTTTCTAGATTTTTTTTGCTTTCCTCGGGTGGGTATTTAATTTCTAGTGATCCTGTGAAGAAGAGGTGTTTTGCTGCTTGCTTACACAAGGTGTGATTAAATTACACTTGTGGCAATTAATAATATGGTGAAGGCCCGCAAGTCACAAAAACAGTAATATAGAAGCTGCAAACAAAAGGTTTTTGCTTGCCGCTATTCTGCGATATTAGAAGAAGAAAAAAGTGGATAATATCTTAAAGGTGATGTATATGCCTTGCACATGCAACAACATTTAACTGCTGTAAGGATGCTCGTTTGTTGTGTCAGAGTCCAACGGCGCAGTCTAGTCTGAGAATCCATTTCTGTTTTAAGAGGGAAAATAGTACAAGATTCAACAGAAGTCCGAAGAAAAATGTGTTTAACTTCCTTTACAAAAATGTCCTGCCTGTTTATATTTCAGGCCAACTGGCAAGGCAGAATGCATTACAGCTCTTGGTACGCAGGACTGGTTTGTGACTCGGGACTCTCTCAGGCGATCTAATGAGAGACCTCTGAATTTCTTGGTGGCCTTTTATGTTGTCCATAAATCCAGCCCCACTTCCTCTTCAGTGAAGTTGGGGTTTGTCATCATCAGTGGGAGCAAACTGAGGCCATGAGAGACTGCTTGTGCCTAAACAAACATGGGCAGTGGTTAAGTTCAAGGGCCAAATTCCGAGCTCTTAGCTAAGGAAATAGCTGTGGCCTTGTCTGCAGAGGGAAGTTTTTACTAGTTGTCCTCTAAGCCCCATGTGGAGGTTTTTTCTTTTTTTTTTTTTTTGAGTGGCTTTTTTTGGTTAGCTTGAGCATTTTCCCAAATTGCACAAGGTAAAAAAAGCACATTTATTCCTGGGTGAGAGGTACTTGTACAAGTGGTTAAACCAATACTTCAGATTAACTCAGTCCTTGGGCTAGTCCAGAAACCTTCCCCAGATGAAGAAAGCCTGCATCTGTAGAAGTAATCATGCAGCTGTCCTGTAGGACATCTCTGACCACTCCAAGCAGCTGAGGGCCCATCATCTCACTGGTGTGGACCAAACATACTTTTCCAGGTAATCATCTGAGGTGGGTTCAAGAGCTTCTTTGTAGTTGCTCCCCAAGATGCCACACCCAGTGCCAATGTACAAACTGCTCTTAAAATTCTCCTAAAATGTAATTTTTTACAGTATATTTTATTTCTGTTGCCTTGGTCAGTGTTTATATGCATAACTGTTGCTGTCGCTTCTCTGTAGCTTTTAAAAATTTTCCTGTGTTTAAAATCTCAGTGATTTCAGTTGAATGAAGTACTTGATCCTAGTCCTGCTGAATCTTTGAACAGCTGATGATTTTTACATATTTAATTTAGAAGTTGGGCTCTGATGAGAAGCGATATTCCGTATTACCGACTGTTCTGGAGAAAGCTGAAGGTGCAGCAGATCCCAGCTATTGTGAGGAAACCAGGGGAGTTTTCTGCAGCAGGCTCCATATCCTGACCCAGGAAAAAGGTTCTCTTGGGGGTTTTCTTCATCTCTTACAGAGCAGGAAGATGTTATGTAGATGGGGCAAAAGAGAGAGGGGTGAAAAAAATAATTTTTTCAAACACAGTTAGTAAAAGGGAGAATATTTAAATGTGGACATAAGTGCCCAACTAGATTTGGCTGCTGTTTCAGTCATGTTTTATCACAGTACTGGGCAACTTCAGCAACCACAATTGCAGTGGGAGTGAGAATGTGGATGTAGACAGATTTGGTTAAATCCTTGCTCACCTAATGTTTGTTGTGTGTTGTACTGACAACTCCAGAGCTGCTGAGAAGATTCTAAATTTTTCTTAATGAGAATCAACTGTAGAGGCCTGGAAGAAAGATCCATACCCAAACAGCAGCAATCATTCCCTGGTGAGTAAAGTTTTGAAGAAAGAGGCGATATTTAGCCCAACAACTAGTCAAAAGCATTCCTCAGCCCTCCTCTTAACGTCAGTAGGAAAGAATGAAGCAATAACAGGCTAGCATGGGGGGTGGCAACTCCTGAAACTGGACAGCTGACACCAGTAGGAAAGGGGGATGTAGTGTTGCAATACGTGTGGTTGGACTTGTATAGTTGAGCCAAGATTGTAACAGAGCCACAGAATTAATTTCTTAAAATAAGCTTGCCATGTAGTTTCATCCACTGGGTTATACCGTTGAAAGAATTTACCTGTTTTATTCAAGAATTCATTGCCTGCTGTTAAATCTTTTCAGATAATTCTTTGGTTTAATACTGCATTTATGCCATAGGAGCCAGATCTAATTTTATTCTAGTGATGCTGCATTTTGGCACTATTTAGCTTAAACTTTGTTTAACCATACCCTCTGCCCGCTATCCTCCAAGTAAGCAGAATGCGGTGGAACTCTTCCCCTTGCTGTATTTCAGTTCTTTGTGTTTTCTTTAGCTGATTTATTTTGCAGGTATAGTATGTACATTCCTTCTTAGAACACCTTCTTTGTAAAAATGTGTCGCTCTATTTCATACTAAAATATCAGTATGAGAAGCTATTTCCAATATGACTTTTTCATACTATGTTTACATAGTAATTAAAATTTACATTTTACGTATATCTTGAGCACAATTAACTATATGTTTGTGATGTATAGAACAGAAATGCACATGATTTGTCTAACTTACGTCTGTTTTCAGTAATGAATACATTAATTGTTTCATTCTACTGTTTTGGCTTGTCTCTTCAGTGGCCTTTTTCAGCTTGAGTGAGAAACACCTGTAGCTTTTAATTTAAAAATTCCTACATTCTTTATTTTTGGTAGACATACGTACATCTGAAAGCTTTTCTCCTACCACAGCAGGCTGCTGTGCACAACAGTAGTTACATGAGTAAGAGCTGAGGCTATGCAACATTAAGTAGCTTGTTCAGAAAGTTAGGAAACGTGAATAGAGAATTAAAACCAGGCCTTTTAAATCTTAGGTTAGTACTTTAACCACTATATTACCTTTTCTTTTTACTTGATGGCTTTGCTCTGCTTTTATACTACTTTGATTTGTCCTCTCTTCTAGTCTGTTTTATCCCCATGTATTTTGTGCTTTTTAAAGTTGCTTTTGTCTTTGTGTTGGTCAGTTTTACTTTCTCTGGCTTTGCACTTTTTTCCCCCTAATTTTAATCTTGGACTCTCTTGCCTTTGGCTTTGCATGAGCTTTTTTTGTTGTTGTTCTCCTTTGTTTGAGCTTAATGTTATTTCAAGAGGTGTATGTCTTCCCCCCCCTTGTTCAGTCTTTACTGGTGGGAAATCAGTTCATCGTTATGTATTTCTTTTCCAGGGTGACAGATAAAATTTTTTCTTGTGTAATCTGATTTACCATATTACATGATATTAATGAATTACAATTTACGTAATATTGCAGGTCTTCTCCACCTTTACTGTTTTCCTGCTGCAAGCCAATCACCTGTGCTCATGTTGGTCCTAATGGATGCTTGTCCAACGTGTTCTGAAAGGTCTCCAGCAACAGACTCTACATCTGCCCAGACAAATCCTTTCCAGTATTATCCTTACTGCTGGAAGGCTGCCACTCCCTTCCTTTTGTGTCTTATCTGAACTCTTTTGCTGCAGTTTAACTTAATTACTGCTTCTCCAATGTACCATGGAATAGGGTTTTCTTTTATGTCATGCTTAAAAACTACCACTTTCCTCCTCAGTTTTCTTTCACGTAAGAAAGACCCTTTCTTTCAATCTTTTTTGCTTAAGTCAGCTTTTAAAATGCACAGGTCTGTCGCATATAAATGTGAAAATAGTCCAAAGGACAGCAAATTGTAAATGGAAAAAAAAATTAGACCTAACAGTCTTTGTCCTACCATGCTTAATAGTTTTTGGACTGGTTCAACTGGTTGTCTGTTTTCTGCAGAATCCCTACAGTCTTTGTAAAACACCCTATCTGTGATTGTGAAAGCCTTTTAGGACTATGACTAAATGCAATTTCTGTGAGTGTAACCTGTGGATATGCAGCTAAGGAGAGGTCTGGCTTGCGTGCATTCCTTAACACCTTTGGAATTTTGTTACCTTTTGGAATGTTATGTCTTGTTACCTCCTTACTTTGTAGTTGGTACTTTCTACTGAAGTTTGGAGGTCTACTTAGTACTGTGTAGTGTCCCTTTTCCCATAAAATCTCAAGCTGTGTATACTACCCAGACTTATTAAGATACAGTCACATACATATATTTCAGTTGTTCATCCTTAAAGTTTGCTGTCAAAGCCATTCTTCTGCTGTTGGAACTCTGTTCTCATGTTTCCCTTTGTTCTGTGGGAGTTGCTAAGATTACCCATTGAAATTTATTTTAAACGTTTGCTCTTTTGTGCAGATCCACTCCACAGCCTTGTCTCCCACAGAGTAGATGGGTTACAATGGAGACGATGGTAACCTGGCAGTGATACAGGAGCACATTACTTGCAGCTGTAGTGAGACTTCACCCGGCATTCTGATGTAGAGTACTTCACACTTACAAATTAATCATGCTTCTCTCTCTGTTCTTGTTGCTTGGGTAAATATTTCACTGTTGTGTAGACTTGGGCAGTGATCTATGTGAGAACCAAGGTTCTTGTTTTCCTGCCTCTTGTACAAGCTTACCTACCAACCAAGCTTTTTAAGCCTAGTGCCTTTTTCACACTTGATAAAATGAGTCTGTTTCCATCGTGTAGTGTTGCTTCTTTATAAATCTGAATACAAGTAAAGAAATTCATGTCTATTGCCAAATGTTCTGGCTGAGTGCCATCCCTGGTGTTCTGGCTTCAACCAGATGACGAATGTTCCCTGTCAGCCTGCAGCCTAGTGAGAGGGACAATGGTACAGAAATACTGTAATTATCTAATCAACTTCGCTTAGAATGTTAAGCAAATGCAATTCTTTAATACTCCGGTTTTACTATAGCTGTTAATTAACATGTGCAAATGCAATTTGTACAGCAAAACCAAGTAGAGGAAACATTCACTTTTAAGTTACTTTACTCCCCTCTAGTGGTCTTGTACCATATGTACTTTTACATAACACTTTTCATCACAATAGATTGAAGGATGGTGTTAATATTCTGTAAAAACCAAAAGTCTACTAGTAACTTCTCCTTCCTTCTGCTCATCTTCGCTTTCTATAGAGAAACCAGTTCAGTGATTGGGATTCTTGCCGATGTAGTAAGTCTCTAAATAAAACTGTTCTTTAGATGCAGACTTTAATTAAAGGCCAGGCTGTACCTATAGCTTTAAAATCAGTATGTACAGAAAAATCTTAAAGGTGTGTACCGAACACTAATTTTCTGTGCCCTCAAACCTGTTCACAAAGGGTGTTAGTGCCAATGTCATGGGGATTCAAACTACAGCCAAGGCTGTAGAAACATCAGCAGAACCCTGTCACATCTGCAGTGCTGTTATGTTTGTTCTGTAGGACATGCCAGTTGCGGTGCGTGCCTGACACTGTTGGGGCCTGTGCGAGTTGTGGGACATATGGAGACTGTCGAATGACTGGGTTCCTCCTTTAAGCTTGCCAGTTGGCCATTTTGTGTAGGATGTGGCTTCTACTAGCTGGAAAACAGATGAGAACCTACAGGATCAGAATGGAAACTTCTCCTTTTCCAGTAATCCCCTGGTTCTTTGCTCAAGCTACTGATGTTGTAATCAACACTATACAGGTGTGTGTAGCACAGGATTAACTTGGCAGTAGTTAATGAGTAAGTTCTCAGCTAAATCTTTTTTTCTTCCTGGCATTTGTTTTAAAGGTTTTGAAATGACTTGCTAATACAGCATCCTTGGAGAAGACAGGGTACTTTGTAAGATATTTGTCTCTGTTTGTTGTCTGCTCAGAGAGAATATATTAAGAAAAATATAGATAGAGGGTTCACTTTTCAGAAGCTAGCTGCTCTTTTCAAACTACCCACTCGTAACTTTTCTGGTTTCTTCTAGAATGTCTTGGGACTAATATTTGGAAGAAAGGGCAGTAAGAAGGATATAGGGTCGATAAAGAATATGTTGATAATTTTCCATTTGAAAATACAGCGCTCTTAAAATACTTCACAAAATTGTGTCCGTCTTCATATTTAGTTATGGAAGAAAAATGGAAACGTTCCAAGAATCAAAGCATTTTAACGCTATTTGAGTGGAACCTTTTGTTTTAAAAGGAGTCTTCGTTTGTAAACTTTTGCAACTCTAAAAAGTCAAAATTGAAATGAAACAGTTTAGGAGATCCAAACCTGGTCTTTTTTTCTGCATGATTTTTCTTTTGTGGAAAACTTAAGTATCTCAGCTTCCTTCCAAGCTGGAAGGAAACCAAATGTGAAAAGTAAAATCCTTCATAAAACGTAACTTCTGTCTTCCTGCAGTACTCTTGTAAGAGGTTATTTGCCTGTGTCAGCGATGCATGTTATAATAACCAATAGCTGGGGGAACTTATTTCCTACGTTTCTCAAGATTGTTCCCTTTAGGTCATTAGCAGATAGTTCTAATAAACACGAGCTGAGCCAGTGGAGGCTTTGACTCTATTTATCATTGCAGATGTCTGAGCAGTCCCTGTGGGAAGTTGTGACCAATTCGTCAGCCAGGGAGTTTAACTTGTTCTTAACTCTTCTCTTGAACAGCAGTGTTATCAGACTAAATCAAAATCATTCACATGTACGCATGTAAGAAGCAGGTAAGATATATATAAAACATTGAAATAAAATTATCTATACAGCTGTAGGAAGCACAGAAGCAGGCAGCTGGTACAGAAGTTTCTTTACTCAAATGGGCTGACAGGCCCCCCCGCTTTGGGAGCACACGGGCCTGGGTAGGGAAGGGTTCACTCCTTGGGGCATCCTGCCTGGCAGTTCTGCTGGTGGGCCTGTCCCAGCCAAGTTTCCCTGCCTCCTTTGGAAGTGCTGCTGTTCTGCTCTGCAGATTCAGCTCGCTAGCTCACTGCATCAAATCTACGTAGTAGTCTCATAGCCTTGTGATTTCAGGCATGCCCATGCTCCTGTACCTTCCTCCAAGAAGCAGATGTGGTTATTTAAGAGCTCTGAAGCTTAACAAGTGACTCAAAGTAGGATTTCTGAGTTCTTGTGCTTAGAACGGGGAAATCAGCCAGTATGGATTCAGACTCAATGATTTTTAGTCTCTGAAACAGAGAAAATCTATGGAAACGTTGTGCCCCAGTGGAAGTATCAGAGGGAGGGAGTGACTCGATTGCAATGTGAAGCTCATGATCCTTGCAACCCTACAGAGCACAGAAACAGTGTTTGCGGTTGGCAAAGAGCTCTGGAGGTCATCTGGGCCAACCCTCCCTGCTCAGGCTGGCCCACCTAGAGCCCAAGGTTTGAATATGTCCAAGGATGGAGACTGCACAACCTGTTCCAGTGCTCAGTCACCTTCACAGATTTCTGTAATGGTTCAGTGTGGTTTCATTGGGTTAAGAATGCACCTGACAGGTATGTGTGAGGTGAGGCAGGTTCCTTTACCTTTGCTGGGCCTATTTAGATTTAGTGAATGCCTTCCTACCACATTCACAGAATGGTTGAGGCTGGTTGAACCATAAGCTGTTGTCCAGCCACCAACAGGTTTATGCTTTATTTTCCTGCCACTTCTGGCTTTTAGATCAGCATACTTCCTCCCCTTGTAGCATAGGTTAACCTGTTCTTAAATTTAGATGGGAAGGAAACAGTTGTGGGTAAAAACCTACTGCCACTACTTCAGCTCACAGTAGCAATAGTGAAAGAAGGAATCTAAGATCATGTCAAGCAGTTCCTGTGGATTGCCGTGAGTGACATTGTACCTTAAAACATTGCTAGATGTCAGGTCTTTATTTCTATTAGGAAGCTCGTTGTTACCACCAGGAGCAATGATATGACTGGTAAGAAATATTTGCTAAAATTCCTGATGATGGGACAATGCCCCCCTTACTATTCTCATCCATTTTTGTAGTTTCAGAAGAATGAGACTGTTGACACGGAAAACGGGTCTTAAAAATAACTGTGCAAGTGGTCATATCTAAAAGTTCTAAGATCTAATTATGGTAAATGAAGCTTTAGAGTCCTCTTAGAGATGAACCACTTACTGCACGTGTTTCTGCCTTGCTGTCAGAGCGTCCTTCCACCACTGCTACAGTTTACCCGGACCTGGAGTCAAATGGCAATGGCTAATTGTCTGGAGCTTGCTTTCTGTGCTGTTAGTACAGTGCAATAGGGCCACAGTCTCACCTGGGGTTTCTGAGAGCTGCTGGAAAATGAACAACCTGATAAATTAAATCACCACACTATCTGCTGAATGTTTTCTTGCAGAAGTGCTGGCAACTGTGGAACATATTTTGCTCATCATCTGAAGAACAGCAACTTCTACACCTGGCAGCTGTCAGACAGTGTTTTCTTGAATTAAGGCTGTCTGCTGATAGCTCAGCAGCAGGGTTTGAACGGTGCAGACTCAGGTAGCTTTATAGCTGGGATTTGCGGATTAACACACTGTTGTACTTCCCAGCATCTTCCTGGGCTAAATCCCTCCTGGATTCTGCACGAGTGGAAGAAGTTCCTCGGACTTTCTATTCTGGTCCTTTCATCAGTTAACAGAACACAGAATTTAGTTCCAAACGTGTTAGAAGAACTCTCTTCTCCAGGACGGGATTTGATTAAGCACAGGGCTAACATTTGTCGTGCTGTGGGATTTACCTAGTGGCATAAATTATAATATGTCCTTAATTTTTATTTTTTTTTTTTTTTTTTGCAAATGGTATTGCACGGTATTTGACTGCGAGAAGAAGGACAGCTTAAGAAACAAACCTGTCAAAGCAGGGTAAGTAGCTACCAGGGTTGCTTAAGTCAACTTACCCTTAAAACACAGTTTGATACTGCTGCAGGGGAGGGGAAGAGGTGGAAACTAAACCAAAAAACCCCACAGAAGAGGCTAATAAGGTTTTGAATGCTGCAGTGTCCTAGAAAAGGCACCTTTTTTCAGGATTCCATGGGAAGTGACCATTGTCAGCACATGCATATTGGTGACAATGGTACAATGGTATGGTTGTTTCTGTAGCGTGTTTAGCTCTGAATTTGTCGCTGTTGAACATGTGTATTGGAGCATGATACATATGTGAATTTTAAAGACTTATTTTTTACAAGTTGGAGTAAATCCAAAAAGCATTAATTTCTTGTTTTAGACAAGACTACCAAGATTTCTCCTTGTATTTTCACTGTGCAGGCCTCAATATATAGTTAGCAAGACTGCACAGACTTGTCGCTGTTTTACTGTTTATTACAAAAACTTGGACAGGTAGGTGAAGAGCCTTGTGTATGGACCAAAGAATGCAGAGGACTGCATATTTTGAAAAGGAGAAAAGACTCTGTAGCCAATTGTATGGATGGAATTGTTTCCAGTTCTCCATGATGTATTAGAATCCATGCAATGTGCTGCTTTCAGGAATTTCCCTGCTTTAGCTTAGTTTAACTGATGGAATAGTGTTCAGAGCATGACTTTAGTGTGGTGAAGTCCGCTGCAATAAGTGGAAATAAGGCAAAAATTATCTCAGGCTTTAGACTAAGCATGTAGTGCCAGAGGAAGTTTCTCCAGATCATTGCAGTGCAGAGAAACTCTGTTTTCCCAATAGTTTATCACAAAATGCGTCCAGACTGGAGCCTCTGAAAGATTTCCTTATCTTGAAAAGGCAGCATGAATTTTTTTTATTTACATCACCCACTGTTTCATCCATAAAATGAGACTTCCTTCCTTTTACTGATGAACAGGAGTGGGAAAATTCAGCCTTGCTATAGATCCGTATATCTAGAGATAGATAGATATAGATGTTCTTTTTCCTAAGCATCTCCTGATCATGAGTATTTTTCCTTGGCTCTCCCTTATGGGTGTCAGATGTCATTTCCTCTGCTGACTGTGTGCCTGTTGACCTCTGTTCTTATTGGTCTGAAGTTATGTAGTATTTGTTTTTTTAGGTTTTTTTGGTATTGAAAGGAGTTCACAAAGCTAAACCCATTTTTATTTAAAATTTTGTAAAGTGTCAAAACCTGTCCCTTTAAAAAAGAAATGTGGCAGACCAATCTTTTCTGAACTCCACCCCATTCATCACAGTAATAGCAATTTTGGGTGGATCTGGTGTTGATAATTTGCAAACCATTAGGGAGGTTTTAGAGGCCGAAGTTTTTCTTGTTCTAAAAAAGAAGCTTTAAAGCTTTTTTTTTTTTAATGTTAGAATTTCTTCCCCCATTTAAACTGTAATCTGAATATTTTGTACTAGAAGTACTGGTAGAAGTTACTCACATTTTGAGTGTTCTAAGTAATAAATTTTAAATTATATCTTAATTCTCCCTGTAGGAAAGGGGGGGGTGTGTGAAAGGGGGAGTTTTAAAACCTCCCCCAAAACCCTACAGAGCTTTCTTCCTGTCCCTTCTCATTCCCCCTTTAAGCCCCAGTTTTTGGAATCAATTACAACTTCCTACTCAAACAGCTTCCTTAACTTTATTTGGTTACTTATAAAATGAATATATTTTTGAATTAACTGCACTTATTATTTCCTGTTTCTGTATGAAGAAAGGCGACCTGATTATTTGCATTATATGTATGATTTATAGCTATATTTGTTTTAGGACACAGTCAGCTTGCTGAGTTGAGCTAATACATAAGTGAGAAGGGGCTAATAATGAAACAAAATAATCTTAAAGTTAATAGGAAGTTTCCGATTGACTTCTGTGGGCTGAATATACCCAAGTAACAACACTGGAAGTGCAAGATGCAATTTATTAAAGAGGTATGCATTATTACAGGGGATCATGTTCTATCCAGTGTAGCGTATAAAGGACCTTGCATCTGATGGGCATTTTGAGGCCATGAAGACTGGCTGTCAAAACTTATGAACATGATTAACCCCCCAGTGATTCTCAGTAAGTAAATTTTAATATTTTCCATAGACAGGGTGAGGGGGAATAAAAATCCCCACACAATTTTATACCCAGTAAGAAATCACAGACTCTAGATAAAGTTGTCTCACTTAATTTACTGGTATCCAGAAAACTTGAGGAAATGAAGTCAGCATTTGGGAAGTTACTGAATAAAGGAAAGTGCAGATCAGAGCTGTACTGAACTGTTCACTGGCTGGAGACACCGCACTATCATACCTGAGTCACCAGTGCACCCTTGCAGTGAAGGCAGCCCACTGCATATGGGGCTGTATTACAGGGGGTGTAATCTGGCAGTGGAGGGAAGTGATTCTTCCCCTCCTGTGGTATTTGAGAAACTGCAGCTGCAGTACTGTATCCAGCTTTGAGCACCCCAGTACAAAAGAAAAAAAAAATCCAAACCAAGAAAAAAAAACCCCACTCCACCCCTAAATCCAAAAAACATTGACACCTGGAAACAAGCTTGGCAGAGGGTCACCAGGATGGTTAGGGGCTAAAGCAATGCTCTCTGAGGAGAGGCTTCCATCAGACTGGAGAAGCAGAGTCTAAGGAAGATTTCACTGCTGTCTTTAAGAGTATAGAGGAGGTAGAGCTTGACTCTTCTGGGTGGTGAGCAGTGGTAGGATGAGGGGACAGGCACAAATTCAAACATGGCAAATTCCTACCGAGTATTAAGAAAAAGTAATCACAATAAGTGTTGTAAAACAGAGGAGTAGGTTACTCTAGAAAAGTTGGAGTGACCATCCTTGGAGATATTCTGAAGTCATCTGGATAGGGCCTAAGCAACCTACTCTTAGGTTGGTTCTACTTTGGGGGCGTGGACCAAATGACCTTGACAAGTCCCTTCCAACCTAAATTCATTGCTGATTCTGAGGCATATGCAATGCTCTCAGCGTTATTTCTCAAAGGAAGGGCCTTGCAAATGGAATGTGGTGGCTTCAGAGTCTAATCCCTGGTCTCTTATTACCTATTTTATTATTTCAACTGCATCATGGGGTAACTCCCTATCAACCGAGACATCTCATAGCTGGAGGAACACTGGGATGGAAAACAGAGGCAGAGACACCCAATCCCTTGCTGACACAATGTCTGAAGGAATGTAGGGACTGATTCAGCTGTCTTTGTTCAAGTCAGTAGGGAGTTCTGCATAAATGAGAGCTACAAGAAGAGGCTCCTAGTTACTGATTTCCACCCACTTGGAATGTATTAATTCTAATAAAAAGCTATATCCGTTTTGCTCAATGTCTAAGCCTGAAAATTCACCCAGCAGTTGGCATTTCATGCTATGCTGTGTAATTTGCTTCACTTTGCTTCTGAGTTTACAGGTGGGATTTAAGAGGTCATCTGAGACAAATGTTAAGATTGAGGGAACTCAGCTTGCAACTGTTACTCTGGCAAAGTTAAATCCCATTAAATTTGATGGGGTTAGAGCTGACAGAAAGTAGTAGCATATATATGTGTATATATATATATATATATATATATGTATGTATGTATGTATTTCCTTGCACTAAGGCTGCATTAAAATTTTTCTTTTAAAATCAAAGAAACAATTGCTCTTGTTAAACTTTAGGTTTCCTAGCTGTACACATAGAATGAAATATGTCTATGTATTGTACTAGACTGGAATTTAAAAAAGTCCATTCCACTGTATTTTTAGTTGTATTTCTACTCAACACTAGTCTTACAAAAATAGGTTGTGCTTCCCCTTCCTGGTGGACAGAATAGGAGTCATAGGATTTCTTCTGGTTTAGTTTTCTTTAGGACCCCCATGAATGTTAATGTAATCTCATATGACTTCAGTAAATGGAGATGTAGTATAACAGTTTCACTCTTACTAGGTAAGAATTGATTTAAAATGAGCCCTAGTTTTAGACAAAAAAAAAAAAAAAGCTATGAATGTGATACAGAACTTTCCTAAAAATAGTACTGAAAGAGGGTGTCTGAAATAGGGCATCTCTTGAGTTTCCTCATGCATTTGTCACTGATACTGAAGAATCTAGGTGTTTTAGAGGAGTAAGAACATTTTTTTAATTCAGATCTTAGTAAGGACAAACCCAAATATTGTTTTAGTTCTACAATTTTGGTGATGTGATATCAAAATTTGCCTTGCTCTTGTAAATTAAATAAATTGTTTTGCTTAAAACAACTAAATTCTGTGCTAAGACTATTCCATATAGGCATAAATAAGAGAGAGGTATTCTGAATCTGTATAAAACGTAATAGGTTTATGGTCATCTGGGATAAAACTGAGATAAAATACTGGAATTTCCCCAGAAGCACATAGGCCCCTAATGTCTGAGCCAAGAGAGACCTTCTTTTAATTCTTAGAATATTACAGAAATACTCCCCCAACAGTTTGCACAGTATCACAAATTATGGAATTATATGGCAGTGTAGGTTGGATTTCTTCCTCCATCATTATAAACTCAGTTGAGAGATGAAAATTTAAAATAAAACCATTTATAAAAAAATCATTTATAAAAAAGTCAAAGTCTTAAGTGAAATTTACCCCTCCAAAAGCTATCATTAAAGGATTTCATAGCTAGTTATCACAGCTTGTCTGACCAAACAGCATTAAGAAAAATGGTTGCTGGTGTGTTTTATTTTACCCTTTTTTTTTTTTTTTTTAGATTTAAAACAGTTAATTGGTTGTCTGGATGTAATTACTGTTTGTGCTTGTAATATACTTAAAAAAATACACACACCAAAACTTTCCCACACTATTTGTTTTCATTGGCATAATCAAAGCTTTCTTAATAAAGAAATATGTAAGATGGACATATTTTTTGCTCACTTGGGTTGGAGTAAATTTGCAGATAAATACGATTATTGCAAAAGTTCATATAAATTGAAATTTAAAAAATCAAAATGAACTCCCAACTCTATCACTGGAGGTACTGTGATTAAAGTTTTTGTTTGAACTGTTGCAAAATAATTTGTCTAAAAATATGTGAATTTTGATAAGCATCCTACAAAAGGAGAGGAAGGAACGTTTGTGTAAGATGAAGAGGACTGGCTTGGTAAAGGCCAGGATGGAGGGAGACTGGTACTTTGCATCACTGCTGCTGAACACGGAGATCGTCAGCACTGAAAACTTCAGTTCAATGTTTTTATGAAAATTGAATAGCAGGACAAACGGGTATTTCTTTGTCAATCAGTTAAATTTTAATTTATGCACTGCATAAAATGATTTATGTCCATAATGTTGATAAGCAGAGGGAGGTGCACGGAGGCATGGGTAGCTAGGAGCATATGTCTTACTAGAGGAATGTACTTGACATGATTTAAAGCACGTGCGTGTGTAGTTACAGAAATATTTAGGATCATTGCTTCCAAACTGATCCCTAACTGCAAAAGGTAGTCTGTGTCTTCTCTAACATTCCCTCCTACAATCAATCTACCTGTAATAATCCTCCCCTGATTTTGGGTGTTTCCACCACAATCCGTGCCATCCGCATCCTCCAAGATAACAGCTATAAGATCCTCAAAAATCATCTGGAAGAATCAGCATTGTGGAAAAATAGTTGCTTATGTGTTACAGCAAGTTCTGCTATGCATGTAGCAATGATGCTATGTGCCTTGTTCTCGGTGTCTTCTCTTTCTGGGTTTGGTTACAGGGTTTGATCAAGGAGCTAAAATATCACTGAGCTTCTGGAACTCAGTTAATCTAAGGTTCTTTTTTTTGTTTGTTTGTCATGGAAGATGGTGATCAACTGGATCATCAAAATTGCTTCTTTGGGTTGTTTTGGGTTTGTTTTTTTTGTTTGGTTTTTTTTTTTTTGAGTGAAACTTCAGCATGGGTGACAAGTGTTTTGGAGGCCATAGAGGAATCTGTTTGTCCAGGTGTTCTTCAGAGTACAAATGTTTGCAAAGGCTCAGGTGGCTGTGGGAAGTGTGTGGATGACCCGTATTAGTAGCTCTGCTCATCAGCAGAGAGCAGAAGTTGATTTAAGTCTTTTACTTGTGACAGTGTATTTTTCTAGTGGTTTAAGAACCCAGGTGGGCACTGTTTTAAAGTTGTCAACAATTTAAGTACTTCTGATATATAAACATATTCTTTAAAATGACACACCAGAAATTGATGAGTGCTACATATTTCACTAGATTAATTAACAGACAGCACACATATCATATAACATTACTTCATATAGTGTAATCCACATTTCTGCAACTATGCAAGATACCAAATAATACATCATTAAATGTCCTAGAAGATATGAGAAAATCATCCCATTAACCTCTGACACCGACTAGATATTTTTCTGGTAGCTCATCCAGAAAATTAAAGTGGTTGAAAGAGAAAATGTTGAAACTGAAAGAATGTTTCATTAAATAGTAACTCAGAATTCCTTTCATAACTCACTTTTGTTGACTCGTAAATTCTATCTTCACATTATAAACATAATTGGTAAATATCTGACAACACTTTTTTGCAGTGGTTTGAACATATTTACCTTCTATATTCACTAAATGAGTGTTTAGAGTTTGTTGTACATGTAGAAGAGTGAAGGGAGGGAATTGTGTATCAATGTACTGCATGTCCTGGATTTCTTAATAGCAGGGACAGTTACTACCACATTTATCCTGGTCTCTTTTCTTTTTTGAGCAAATTTTAATTTGCCACTGCAGAAGAAATACAAAATCCTTTACACAATCCTACATTGTCTCTTCAACAAGCATCGGCATTAAAAATAAAAAAAATCTGTCTGCTTATGCTGCAGAAAAATGAGAAAAACTTCAGAAAATGAAATTCCTATTTATCCCTCCAGATTGTAGCAGGAAGATAAACACTTCCCATTTACTTGAAACCCCTAATTTCTACTTCTGTGGTGCAAACCGTAAATCAGTAATACTCTGCATGCAGAATTAAAATTAATTCCTGTGATTCATTTTGTACAAGTTTCAAAGTAGTGGTGTAAGGTTGGGTTGCTACTCTCTTGGGCCTTGTTCAGAGGAGCCCTGAAGAGGCACGTTCTGAATCCCCTTACTTCTTTCTTGTGCCAGTATCTCACGGTATTTCACTGCACATCTGCCTTTTACCTGCATATTAAGTGTCCATCTGAAAGTTGTCACGTTGTACTGTTAAACGGTGACATTGGAATGGTCAAAATCAAATGACTGGTTTGCAATTTTCAGAATCCACCGCTTCTCTTGATGATAAAATCAGCCAAAATCATTAGAATGCTGTTACTGTGGTGAGCACACACCAATATGGCATTTTCTGTACTAGTTTAAATACTTCTATGTATGTTGAGAAGGATAATGCGTATTTACATACATAAAAACTACTCTAAACTGCTTCAAACTATACATTTCATATAGCATCTAACATATTTTGTGTCACCGTTACATTTCAGCTGTAAACAGAGATTGTTACTGGGAAATCTTCCATGGTACTTCCATTTTTCCTACTTGCTGTATTAATGGTACACTAATTTATTTTTGGGGAGGGTGGTTTGGCAGCTGCAGTGGGTGGATGGCCAGCTTGCTTGCTTATAAAATTGAGCAGCTGAGCTTTTGCAACATCAGTTCAATCACACAGAACCCCTTCACCTTCACTACCTGAAACTAACAAAAAAATGAAAATACCTGCAAATTACAAAACCAAACATTTCTGCCAAAATATTTGCAAGTGAGGAGCAGCAGAATGTATTAATATAATTTACTTTCAGCCTTCTACGTTTGCTTTTTTTTGCTTTTGTATTTTCTGAGTGTGTTGAAATGAGATAATCCTGGTAGAGAGCTACTTGACTGGGCTTGAACTCTATTAACTATCCTCTCCTCACCCTGAATTATTCAATATTAAAACTTTCTATTTTTCAAGGGGTGGTAGTGGTTTGCTCTTTGGATTTCTAAATCAACCCAAAAGCATAAGTAAAAACTGCAGGGCTTTTTTTGTTTTTTTTTTTTCCTTTCTTTGATAAGGATGAAGCATGCATTTGTTCTGGAGCTGGCTCTATTTAGGAGTGTGTACAGAAGAGCTCGGCGCGTCGGTGGCTGTGCCACGCTCGGTGCTAGAAAGTGCGTTATTCGTTCTGCAGCAGCCTCGAAAGGTAAAGCCAAATTTCGCTGCCCTTTCTCCTTACATGGGAAACAGATACTGCTGTGTTTTTTTTCTTATGCCACTCCATCGATTCAAAATGCTGCACCCCGAGGACATACACGTATTTTTAGACGGGGGCACAGGCGTTCCCATCCTTCAGTTCCCCCCCAGTTCTCTGTTACACACTCTCGCCGCCGCTCAGCTTTAAGCCCGGCCCAGACGTTACCGCTTCTGCTCCCCTCTAAGCCGGGGCCCCGAGGGGCACCCCGAGCCGGCAGCGCTGCGCGGCGGCGGAGCCCG
>NW_020799112.1:19212553-19286049 GCF_003259725.1 Athene cunicularia
CGTGCGTGCTGCCGCCTTCGATCGCCTTTGGGCGGGTGATGCTTGGTGGGGATGAGCCGCTGCAGCTCGGAGGTTGCTAATTCAAGCTTCTCGGAAGGACGTAGACAAGGGCAGACCGCGGGCTTGTGCGTTCCTCCCGCCGCCCCGGCTTCTGCTGTGCATAAAGCCGGATAGCGGTGAGGCCCGGAGCCCGCAGCATGCCCTTTCCATTAGCCGCCCTCTTTCATCTCCACCTGAAACCCTTGGGGATGTGCATCTCCTCTTGCGCTCGAGTGAGCTGCCTCTGCTTATCTGGTGTTCCTGGTGACCCGGGGGCGGCAGGGGGGAAGCACGGGCAGCGGTTTTGGGGTGTCAGAGCAGTCGGGTACTAGCGTGAGTGAGCCCAAGCATACAAGAGTTTAAAATCGTTATAAAACGTTGTGGTACCCGCTTAGTAGAGTGGGTTTTTTTTAAAGCATATATTTGTGTCAGGCAAACTGTTTCCCCAATTCTAATGGAACGCCTTTCCAATGCAAAAACAATAGTTAAGCCAGCTGAAAGGCTTCGGGTGTGTGTGCAGTTGAGAATTCAGTTCACTGTAAAGGTGAAAAGCTTGCAATGTTGGGAGAAAAAAGAAGTTTCCCTTTTCAGGTGTTCCAATGCACCTTGTCAGCCTGTAGCCAGATTTTTCACCCATCAGGCAGAGGGCAGATGTAGCAAAAAATTGTATGGAGATAAGTTATGCTTTAGTAAGGGATGCAAGCTATTTTCTTTCTTTTCCCTATTTCCTCAAACAGGACGTATTACAACTTTACTTTTAGAGGCCTTGGTGAATATGCTTTAATTTCTTGCTATTTTTCTCATACTTGCATAGTACATTTCGTTTATATTCAGATTTGCAATCTTTGACTCCTTCTTACGCTTGTCTGATTGGAAAAGGTTTATGTTTTCAGGTCCCCATGCTGCAAAAGTGTATGCAGGCTATCGGTATTGCTTTTCAAGGATCTGATTTTCTAGGGTCAGACTCTCTCATTTCCTTATAGCTTGTCCCAAGAGAAATAGTTGGACAAAGTAGACCCTGTGACAAAAACTAGGAGGTGAGGAGGACTTAGAGTAAAGTTTGTAGGACTTACTGCGAGCAATAAAAGATGATAAGGAAAAATTTTTATCAGAAAGTGCCTTTATTCTTCAGACTGTTTTGATAAAAATTCTCATTATAGAACTCTGAGTTAGTATCAAACTGACAAACATGGTTTTCTGATCAGTGGGACAGGCTATGCCATCCAGCATGCACAGGATGGACTGGTGAGAGTTAGAGGCATGTTAGCTGAGGATAAAATTTCTTTGGTGAATGTAACTGTTGCTCTGAAACCGTGCTGTTTAGACAGTAATAATACTGCATCAAGAGGTGATATTTCCAGTGTTAAATATTTCTGGAATCTAAAATGGGTTAGGGTATTTAGTCTTATGAGTTGATTCTTATACTTAACAGAAGCGTTCCATTTTTTACGTACTTTGCAATCATTCTTCCTTTCATTGCATATTATCTGTGAGTTACATATCTACTTAGTAATCTGCAAACCTAGAGGTAATGGTAATATCAATTTTAGGTATTTTATTTCTTTGTGAGTTGTTCAGATCTGCAATATTCCAAATGAGTGCCCTTGGGAAGCAGGTTCTTAAAAAGGATATAATAATTTACCAGATGACCTGAGATACAGTAAAGACAAAATGAGTTTTTAGTTTAGTTGCTTGTTAGACCTTTTTTCTGTAACTCTCATTTGTGGCTGAGTGTAGAGTTCCCAAATTGCTTGGAGGAGATTGTTAACACACAGTCATCTTGATCATTGTTGGGTGAATCCTGCTGGATATTTCCAGTTTAGAAACTGTGAGCACTTCCTTAGGTGTGGTACTGTACTGTACAATATGAATAAAAAGAATTGTCATTTTAACAGACAAGGTTGGAACTAATTCTTTGGAAAGCCAGATGGAAAACATATTTTAAATGTACAGGAACTGTATATACATTAGACAAGGAGAATTCATTGTTATTGAAGGGCTAAAATGCTAAAAATATGATTTTACAAGAAGACATACTATTTTTTTAACTTGTTCATCAGTACAAATACATTTGGGAATCTGAGAGTTGTAATACAAGTCATAACAGATGCTGGGAAACTTTATTTTCATGTTGCTGTAGTTGCCTAAGAGTTTTTTTTTCTTTTTGCAAGGAGCTCTTGCTCTGATTGTAGGAGCACAGGGATATTTTTTTAGGAAGAACTCTTTACATTTAGAATTTTTGTGTGTTTGATTATAACGACTATTGAAAGTTTTTGAGCATTTACAAGTATTGAGGTTAGTCTCTTTGTGAATACTGGTCTTCTAGGTTAAAATGAAATAGCCTAAGATCTGTTTCAATTTTCATGATTTTTCCCACAACATTTTTTACTGCAAGCAGTTGATTGCAAGGAGATGTTTGCTTTCGTCTTTGTGACCTTTGCCTCGTTGTTTAATCCAGTGAGCTGTCCGAACATATAACATGATTCTAGAAGTATATTTTAACTTTAATAAATTATTAGGAAATGCTTCTTATGTACTCATTTTAAGACTTTAAGCTTGCTGCTCATGTAGTTTAAATTGGTCCAGCTACAATGAAGAACTCCTTGTAATGCCATCTGTGTTTGGCCTAAGGCAATGTGCATTTATGTGCTGGTGCCTGCCTCTAGGTGATCAGAAAGTAATGGGAATAAAGGCACTATTTATTTCAAAATATAACTAGATGTGCCATTCATGGAAATATTGCTGGAATCCATTGTGCTTCGTTCACCAAGTTAAAATAATAATAAGCTGTTACTGAGACACTTTTATCCTCTGGATCTCCCAAACTTTTAACACAAATGTTAACATATTGAATTATAAAGCATCAAGCCATTATCCTGCCACCCCTTAAACACCTAAGAATGTAGCATCAACTTTTGAAGAAATAAAAACTACAAAACTGGCCATGAATGGGAGGTTCTTTCTAAACAATATATACTTGAAGTCAAACATTTATATATTTCAATCATTTGAACATTAAAAAAAAAAAAAGACTGGTGATTTGATTGGTACTTGACTGAATACAAGACGTATTGTGCTTAAAGGTCTTAGAATTGCTCGGGATTTCCCATTTTCTGATGATGTTAGACAAAGACCTCAAATGATCTAATGAGGATCAGTCAGTTCTTAATAATATTTTAAGCAATGTTTATCGGTCTCTTCCCAGTATAAGGTCTGAATAAAGCAATTATTTGCTAACAAATAACAGAAATTTTAGAAGAACTAAAATTTCTTCAAGATAGCTGAAATGTGACACGACACTAATTAAACGCATTTGTGCAACAATGATTTAATTTCTTTGCTTTTATTAAGTTGAAATGATAGTGAATATTGCAGACAGAATTGTTGGCTCCAGAATGATTCATAAAAATCTTGGATTAAAGCTATTCAACAGGGAATTGAGGTTTTTTGGACCAATTTCTTTTGGTCATCCCAAATGAAGCCCACAGGTTTGCTGATACGCTTACTTGAGTAAATCAGGTCGGATTTGACCCTTTTTATGCATCACTGCTCCCCGAAATAAAATAAATCTTACAAATCTATAACATAATTCCAGTATTCAACTATATAATTAAGGCTTCTGGTTTTCGTTTTAAACCAATATTTACCACTAAAAGCCTGCTGAAGAAAAGCAGACTTTCCGTACCGGTAAATATTGGTTTGTACTGAAAAACCTCAAACATTTTTCTTACCACTTTTGGCCTGCACACCTCTGGCCAGCTGCTGGTGCCACACCTTGTCAGTGTCACTCTGTGAGCAGGAGGCAGCCTGAATACTTGGGAATAAAAATCTTAATTCAAAATACATGCAAGTTGCTGTAATACCTTATGTGCTGGGACACTTACCCTGGCTTTCAGGCATCGTGACCGACCTCCTTCCAGTCCTCTGCACCTTACAGGGCAAAGCCTGTATGGAGGACAAAGACCTTTTATGCCAGTGCATCCTAATGGAAAACCTGAACTCCTTGGTGTTAAAGTTCTGCACCTCTCTGAATTTATTTGCCAATGGATGTGATACCGGGGTTTTTGTTATTACATTATCCTTGGAAATCTAGTTCTAAAGTGAAATGAGTTCATAGATTTTGGCACCGTGTCTCATGTACATATTTCCTTTCAGTAGGACTGTATGATGTGATTTGATGTAGGCGTGACTTTCTCTGGGGAGCACGGTGTGTGGATGAGGAGTAGGGAAAGCACACAGAACCAAGCAAGAAGCCAGCACAGAATCTATTCTGTGGCTAGTAGTAGCTGTTATTAACACTGGCTGAAGGGCTAATATTTAAAGAAGAAAAAACATAGTATTTTCAGTTCTGATCACATAGATGTCTTCCCCTGGCTGCCACAATAGCTTTTAACTACACTTTGGAATAGATTCGTTTAAATACTATATGGAAATTTTTAGGTGCATTTAATGAAAGATGTCTAACAACAGTCTGCCCTGGATTGCTTTACCCAGAGCCAGTAGCAATGCAAAGCTCCCATGCTAGTATTCTTGTTACAATTCCATGTTGTTCTTCAGCCTGAAGAAAACCAGTAAGAAGTAGATAATCTTCAGGCTTACGTAGTTCTTGTACTTTCTATTTAGCTTTCCAAATCCTGTCACTGAGACACCATCTCTTTAAAAGACACGACCTTAATCTCAATTCTGATTTATGATTTTTGGGGATAGTCTTCTGGGCCCGCACAGTTTGCAGTGCAGAATTAGAACTCAATTCATTTGGGGCAATGAAAAACCATCCTATGGTTAAAACTTGTGGTGGTAGTGTCAACAGCTTAGCCAGTCTTCCCCTCTGTGATCTTTTCTTACATTGTAGCTGGACACATACGGTCTTGAAGTGCCATGTGTCTGATGTTTGAAATTTGAATCGGATCACCCCCAAAATACATTAGAGAAACACTTTTTTCCCGTTCGATGGTAGTAAGTTGCAGGTAGAGGAAGAAGGCTACAATAACCAGTATAGCAGCATTCTTGACATACTGTATGAAACTTCATTGTTTTGGAAATACTCTAAAATTGGCTCAGGGCACTCGGATGAAGCAGGTTTCCTGTCACTAAGCACCACTTTGCCAAGGTGACACGTTGAAGGTCAGGAGGGCAGGATTGGATGAATTCTTTTCCTTTCCTCCCCTCATTTAATTATTTAATTAATTTATTTATTTTGGTCTATACAGCTCTTAGCTATATCAGGCTGGCCTGATATGCTGACCCAGATGCTACAGCACAGGTCACAGCTGGCCTGTGACGGGTTTGTATTTTGTGTATGAAGTGAGTGGGGAATTTCACATCGGGTTTGCCATTTTGTGTCCCATCATAGGAAGCTACCTTGCTGTCCTCCATCTCGAGGGGTCCTCTGTGAGGCTGATTGTGGCTATGACTTGCTTGGCAGATTAGAAATAAATTTATGCCGTGGCTCTTACTCGGAAAACGAGGGATGTCACGGATTGTGATTTGTTTCTTTGCTTGTGTTCCAGGTAATCATTTTCTTCTGTGGGTTTGTGATGAAATTGTCTGATCTTTCATGCGGTGTTGTCTTTCTGGAGACTTTCTGATCTCGGTTTGTTGGTGTTTAGTTGAATGTTTATTGAGGGGGTACAGGCGGTGTTCAGTCTTTAGAAACCGGAGGCATAAAGGGTTGTGGGGAAGAACAGCACCTGCAGAGTGCATCTGGTTGCAGCAGGGTACAGTCATTTGCAGGCTGCAGTGCAGGCTTCCGTACAGAATTGTTTGGAGGAGGCAGAAGAAGCCTCTGGCATGTGGCTGGGATGCTAACCAGAGCTGCACTTTCCTCCATCAAGAGCCCACTTAAGGTTTGTAAAAGACTTCTCCCCTATTGCTAGCCAGCGCAGAATACATCTTGTGTTCAGTGGTGGTTCCACGAGTTGTTACCCAGATCAGACGGAATCTGGTGATGTTTGCCTTGTTAACCAGGTAAGCTACTACTCTGTGTGCAACTGCATACTGCTGTGCCAGAACCTTTGGGGCTGTACTGGGCTTGAGGATGCAGACTTGAAGTAAGCCTAGGGCTGCTCTCAGTTTATTTGGGAGCAATGGGAGAATCACTGGGTTAGGGTTTGGCAGGGACAGTCCATCTGTCAGCTTCATTTACAATGATCCTTATTGAATAAAATTGCAGCTTCTGTTTTCCTGTATGCTTATTTTCTTTTCCTGTGGTGTGTTGTTCAGCAGTGCTGCTCACTTAGGACAGTCTTTTTCATGGTCATTCATCTTCCATCCTGCAAACTTGGAATGTTTTATATATAAACTTCCATTACAAGGTTTGTCAAGGTCAAAAGTTTTGGGCAGGGTCATTTTAAATACGTTCATGGTCTCAGCAGCCTGTGATTCTTAGATTAGTGCTACCCAAAATGTGAGACCCTTTGTAGCCACATGGATCACTGGGAAGGTTTCTTCTTGGTAGAACATTGGCTAGTAGGAGGCCATCTCTACTTAAACAAGACTTTAGGAGCTAGGGATCTTCAAATGGGTATGTATGGAAATAGTAAGAAATTAATCATTAGCTTTTCCACTTTGCAATAAGATCACCTTCCATCTCGTTTCTCTTCTTCATCTCCCTGCTGAACCCTAAAGATGAAGAGGATATAGATGCATGTGTGTCACTTTGGTCTTACTCCCCAGACTCAGTAAATATTTTTGTAGAATGGAACAATTGTGGCCTGGAGTGTTTCTGATTAACCATCATATTGTGCTGGAAAATATATTTGTAGCTTTTCGGTCTTGTATTGTGGATGTCTCCTTTGGTTGTTTTCTCATCCATTCTGACTTTCCCACTTCGGTTTTATTTATTTATTTATTATTTTTTAAAAGGATTTCGGACTTACTGAACAGCCTCATTCATGTTAAGCTTGATGTGCAGATAGAGGCATAAGAAAGAATCATTTGTTTTTTTCGTGACGGTTCAGTAAAGTTGGGCTCTTCTTTGGAAGGTACATTGGGAGGTAAAATGTAGCCTCTTAAATTAAAACCTGTGCCTTCTGGTTTTGCTTATAGATCTTCACTGAAGTATGAAGGAGTTCTAGCTTTTATCTGTAAGAATATTTTGAATGTTGACTTGCTGGAGAATCTGTTGTTTTCCTTTCTACTTCTCATTTTATGAAATGATTCATGACCATTAAAGCCTCAGAAATACCAAATGAAAGCCGCAGTTCTTTTGTCTACAGTCTTAATCATTTTCATCCTCTTTTGCAAGCTTCCCCCTCTCTCATGTTTTGCTGGAGGACATCAGAATATCCAGTGATGTTCAGCTGAAGTTTCAAACTGAAATTTGTTTCCTTTCAGGAACATTTTTTTCCTGACTCTTTTCTCCTTCTTTGTTTTTTCCTTCTGATATTTAATCTTTTTCTCTTCTCTGTATACAGAATCAATCACCGGTGGCTGCTAGGGATAAGGTGAACTAAAACAGTGGGATCCGTATCAACAGGGTTTTCCTGTTGCCTTACGGCAGACATGCAGGTAACTGGCCTTTCGAAAACACTGTATCGCTATCCCAGCAGGGAGAGAGAGGCAGAGGGTAGGATGCAGCCTGTTGTGAAGGGAGGAAGAGAAACGCTGCTATCTTCCCTAAAATAAATCTTCTGGTAGCCTAAGGGAAAGAACTTTGACACACAAGTTAATGGTATTGCTTAACACCTAAGGGCGCTCACTGATAAATATTGATACAAGTGTTGGGTTTATGAGACTCCCTGAATGCTTGTATTTGCTTTAAGGTGAGAACGGTGGGTAGCACCAGCTCATACTGCAGGCTCTGGGAAAGCCTTGACAAGGGCTATGATTTCTTGTCCCCCTAAATGTGCCTCTTTTTTTCTTTATATTGTTTTTTTTTCTTTATTTTGAAGAAAGTACCTCATGGATCCCTCCTGTTTACCAGCAGTGCTTGTCTGGCCCAGCAGATAGGTTTTTTTGATGGTGTACTTTATATGTCTTATACAGCCATGTAGTTTGGGTGTCGAACTGGACCCACTGACATTCTCAAGTGGAACAATGAGGGAATACGTGCCAGAAACGCGTCTGTCCCTGGCTATGAATGAGAACAATGCCTCGCTGTCAGGTTAGATGAGTCTGTTGCTGCAAAAGACATGGTCAGATTTTCAGAGTAAGTGCGGAAGAATTCACTTAACGTTAAGTGCTGTTGTTGGATTGCTGTATTTAGCTGTCGCAGTGTGATGGAAGTTAGGGTTAGAAAAGTGTTCAGTGTTGCTGCAGGAAACTTGCATGTAATTTTGAACTCTTGACTCGCACATAGGCTGGAGCCAAAGATACCCGTAGAGCTGCTCAGCATGTTATTTTTTCAGTTGAACTGAGCCAGGATTCTGGGACAGCGGTATCCTTACTGTCAGAGTGAGAAATAGTTATCATATTAGGCTCTCTGCATGGCACAAACATTCAGGCTCACTTATTGCATGGTAAAAATGAGTACATCAGATGCAATCCTTTGTATGTAAAAAGTTTATTTTTCTTTAAAATGCATGCTTATCCTTTATAGGATAATAGAAGCTAAATTTTGTGTTTGCTCTCAGAGTCTAGCATTGTTTCCTGGATTTTCCTTTTATACGACTGAAATAAATAGCTTCAAGAATCCTGTTGATAATTTTCACTGAATGATGAAAAGGGCACAATGTCTAAAACCATCCCGTTTTCTAATATTTAGCTAAACAACAGAGAAGCAGTCCCCGTTTGAAGTGTTTGGGGTACCTGGAAATGAGGCTTATGCATGTTAAATGCAGACGTGTGTCTGTGGTTTTTTTGCCCTATCCCATCCACATAGTTAAGTTCCTCAGTTTGTGGCTGTGCTCACTGGAAGTGTGAGGATTAAGGACAACCAGGCTTTGTCACTGGGCTCTCGAATGCAGTGTCAGGGTTGCAGGGGGTTTGGGAAGGCTGCCTGCCACGTCCTGTAGCTGTTAGCTGCTGCATCCCAGTGGGAACCAGACCTTCTCTGCCCAGTTCTTCTTTGCTTGCTGCTCCTTGGAGGAGACAGTAGGCACCAGCACAGCAAAAGGAGATCCTTTTGGTATTGACCTCTAGCTTGTGCACCAAGTACCTGGCTTCTGTCATTTAGCTGGGGAGGAACCTTGGAAGCCCATGTGGCCCAAGCCCTGCTCAGAGCAGAGGGAACTTAAACTGAGTTGCTCGTGGCCGTGTCCACTGAAGTTCGGAGTATCTCTAAGGGTGGAAATTCTTGATTCAGTGGAAAAGCTGAGTAAAGCTCCAGTGGAGTCAGCAGAGCTGGACCACTCTGTGCTTTTAGCATTTACTCTGGGATGCTGAGAAGTTTAGGAGTGTACATAAAGCTGTTTTACAGCAAAAGGTATAGACCTGATTATGTGTTTCTGGAAAATGACTAGTAAAAGCTGTTCCTCTTCACATTCTGGAGCCTTAGCTACTATTTTTTAGTATGTTGGTAATATTCAGACTTAGACAACCACATTTTTGAGACCAGCCTACCATTTTTTCAGGTGCTGTTTGTCATTCTTTTTAACCCCCAGTGCAAGCATGGAAGCCCCACTCTAATTCTATGTTGAAACGATCAGCAAGTAATTCTCTGTAGTTTTAGCAGGTACCAGTGTTACCCATGTAAAAAGAGAAATAGGCAAAGGCTTCTCTAAAAATAACCATTGGCTGATGATTTAAATTGTATCTCTGCTGCCAGGAAATCGGGTCCCGCCATTATGTTAAACATATGCTAGCCACTGCAGCCAAATAGTTAATAGAAGTCCTTCATTAAACATTTTCTTGCAAGGAAGAATCCCCGTGTGTTTTCTTAGGGAGAGGAAAAGTGAGCTGAGGGAGGGATTAGAAACCCTTCCCGGTATCCCTGCATCTCAGCTCAGCTGTAACTGGTGATCAGCTGTCTCTCTTATTCTCTCAGCTGCTCTCTGCCCACTCTGTCTGGTCTCTCTGTCTAATTTATTTGAGACCCACGCTTTGGGTTTGATTCAGCCTGGGTTACGCCAGCGTTGGCCAGTGCATGGCAGTGCTGCTGACAGAATTTCCGCCTGAAGCCTTGCTCACAGCAATGCCAGAAACTCTTCCTCCCGTGGGAGCTGCAGATGGGCAACGCTTTCTTCGGGAGAGGGCTGCAATTTCCTCGAGGGGTCACAGGCAGGGCAGAGCAGGGATGTACAGAATTAGCACACCCCCCAGGCCGGCTGCAGCACAGGGCTCTGACTGTGTCTCTGCCACAGCAGCAATGCTGGAGGTGCCCCTGCTGGTCCTGGGCTGGGTGCTGGTGCCTGCTGCCAGCATCACACAGGGCTTTCGAACACCTCCCTTGCTTCTCTGGCTGTCACGTAGCCTCACTGCCTGGTTATATCTGATAAGAAGGCACTGCCAAGCTTAGCATGATTTGCTTCCCATCATTTTACGTTTGTGTGCCTGCACAAATCCGCCCCCAACGTGCTGGGTAATCGCCATTCATCCCTGCTGGGACGGGGCACTGGGAGCCAGGAGTAGCAAAGGGAGGGATGGACCCGGTTGGTCCTTTCTGTGAGATGATGTCAGGGTTACCCTGTGGAGAAAGGAGACAGTTTACTTCAGCATGTGTGACAGGCCAAGGCTGTGCTGCAGCCGGAGCCTGGGGCTGGCACAGACCACGTGTGTCCGTCTGAAGGAGGTGATGCTGCAGTCCTGCCTGAGCTCCATCCCTGCGCGGACGGAGAGGACAGACAAGGCTTCACTTTGTAATGGGGGTGGAGGGAGGTTCCTGCGGTTGTTCCTGAAAAATAACCTTCTAGTTTGGTGCATGTAGATGCTGTCAGCCAGACCTATCCCTCTGAAGCGTTAGTTATCAGAATTTCCAGATGAACTTATTTCTCTCTGCTGTTCTAAGACTTCTCTAGTTGATGACTAATGTCTTTTGATAATTATTCGACTCATTTTGCTACCGAATTTCTACTTGCAGGTCATTAATCAAAGACATAATTTCTTGTTTATTTTGGGCATCTTTGATGAAACCCTTGGCATCAGTCACACTGTCTCTCAGCACCACACCATTACGGAAATCCTTTTGTACAAGTTCATAAATGACTCCAAAATAAAGTGAAGACTTGTCTTTTTTAAATTGCAATGGGAACAGCTTTGTTCCTGAGATGCTCTCTCCTTCCTCCAGGCTTTGGAGTGAAAGGAAGGTGCTGTGGGCTCCACAGGTGGCTTGGGCTGTATAGATGGATTTTTGCTTATTTTACCATTATAAATCGGGTTTTATAACTGAACTCTGCTTGTAGTGCTGTTCAGGAAAATAGTTTTATAAGAATATAAAATGCTTCTTTAGTATTCATAGCCTATAATATCAGCAGGAAAATATGCTCTATTAAACACAACAGTGGGTAACTGTTTAAATAAGTACTACAATAGAGCCTTTCCAATTTGATTGATGGTTTCCATGATTTTACATGAGGTAAATTGTTATTCCCTTGAATATTTATTTGTGGAGGTTTATTGCCATAGGGTCTGATCACCTCATAAATATCAATGAATTTAACCTTCAAAATTAATTTTTTTAAAAGGCATTTTACAAGTAGGCACAAGCAAGGAACACTCCCTCTCAAAGCAGTAGCGTTCAGACTTTAATATAAGTTTCTTTTATAAGCTAGACAGCAGCTTTCTGACGAAAAAGTGTTCCACTGGAAAATGCACTTGTCAGGCTCAAACTGTTCCATGGAAGTACAGTTTGATGACGTTTTTTAAATTTTATTTTTAAAGCTAAGCACGCTGCATCCGAGTTTGAGCTTCTTGGGTGTACGGCTTAGCCTACCCTGTGTACGGCTTAGCCTACCCTGTGGACGGCTTAGCCTACCCTGTGGACAGCTTCAAGGCTCCCAGGATCTCTGACTTCATGGTTGCTGGCGCATCTAGGTTTTCCAGAGCCCCATTGTGGAAACAGATTTTAAAAACTGGGTTTCCCCATGGCACAGAAATCTACTTCTGACTCTTAACTTGGACCAGATGGTCCCCAGAGCTGTGTACTTTGCTGAGACTGAAATTTGACAGAGTACCTAAACATCACTTTATGGTGAGCTGCTTATAGCTCCTTACCAACGTGGGTTAGAAATGGGTGGTTTATTCATGTAGGTTGTAACAGGTAGCAACAAACCCATTCTGTCTGTCTTAATAAGTTCCATTATTTCTTCTGACTGGAGAAGGTGAAAAGCAATCTCACTTGTCTGCTTGCCAGTCTTACTTGGCAGATGATCGTGGAGCAACATTTGGCATTGATGAACAGGGAACTCTAGGAAAGTTACATGGTTATAGCCCTGCAGGGAAGTAGCTGACATTACTAAAACCGAATACATTGGAATTATATGAATAAGTCTTCGAGTCTGTAACACCGGTTGCAGGGAGGGAAAAGGGCCCTGCAACAAGTCATGTTGCTCACATTCACCTCGGTTACCACTTTGTAATTATCCAGAACCAGTGGAAGGTAATGGTAGTATTTGCTTTGACTTAAGTAGTTTCTGGCCAAGCACTTAATGAAAAGACTAGCTGTCACCAAGGTTGGTGTAATCAGAATACTTGAAACTGCATTAACAAGGCAGATCCCTAAATAAATACAGTATAAAAGTCTTGTTAGTTAGAAAATGTGCATAAATAAATGTTTGTATATATCAAGACTGTCTTAAGTTGCCTCACCATATGAGCTAACTGTTGTTTACTTAGACATTGCAATAGTAGGGATGAAGAACTTTCTGAAAGACCAAGGACAAAATAATAATAGAAAACCCTTCCTAAAACAATAAACACTTTAAATCTGTCTCTGATCTGTATACAGTTTTATAATAAATCAGTTTCTAGGAAGTACCAGTTTACAGCTAGCTTTACTTGCATTAACCTATGTAGTAATAGCTCACAATATTAATAGAGGTTGTAAAACTTCCGTCTGATCAGTTTATTAAACATAGAACAAAAGGAGGTGCAATTTTCCATTTTTGAAGCTATTTTTACTAGCTTTATTTGCATGGATAGATGCATTCAATAAATAGGACAAGGTATCTTAAAAAAAAAAAAAAAGTTTTATTATCTGTGAGGGGCATAGAACCATTTCAACTTTTCTATTTTTACCAGTAAAATCACGGTAGGAATGGTGCAGTGTCCTGTCACCTTTCATTGTAAACTCTAGTGATACAGTTATTTAAAAGGGTAAATACGGATGAGAGGAATGGGATGGAAAGAAAAATTCTTGTGGATCCATCATTTAAGATCGTTTTAATTTCACAGGACCCTGTCTCCTACATGCACCCACATCCTTGATTTTTTTGATAGTAAGTAATTTTTGCTCATGAAGCTTTTACATATTTTGGCTGATCCGTTTGGCTAATGTCGTGGTTGGCAGGTTTCAGTCGTACAGACAGAGTTTTGCTCGTGGACGCAACAGGGAACAGTAATAGTGTGTTAAGAGTAAAGAACAGAAAGCAACGTGAAGCTTAAAAATTACTGTTCGAAGAGCACTAGAATTCCTCTGTGTTCACTAGTGATGATGGGTGTGATCCCTCGTTTTGTATTTAAATGGGAGTTTTGCTCAAAACTCACGTATGCTACTTTTCTAGATACAAAGTGATAGGCAGCGAGGTTTGCCCATTCTATTCCTATTCAGGATGTTATTTATTTGATTTCATGTTTATAATGTAATCTTCAATTGGTAAAAGTGCATGTCACCTAAAAAACCCAACAGCTGAAGGCATGCAGTTCTGCTAAAAACATACAACACTTTTAGATTTAATTATTTAAATGTATATTGCAGTGATTTACTTTTTCCGTTTTTATGCCTCTACTTTTAAAACATATTTCTGAGTAAAAATAAGAATTCGTCCTTTTTTTTTCCAGACCAAATGTGTGTGGATCACGTTACAATGCTTACTGTTGCCCTGGATGGAAAACTTTACCTGGTGGAAACCAATGCATAGTCCGTAAGTTAATCCAGTTATGTGTTATGACTGAGGTTTATCTTTGTCCTTCTACGTCAGGGTATTTTTAATTGTACACCAGAACTGAAGTGTGTTTCTGTATGGCTTCGATAGCAGCTGTACGTATTTTATTTTTTTTTTTACCATTTTAAATATATTAAGCTAATATACCAAGTTTTGTGGGCTACGATACAGTGATGTGATACCAGTATTTAACAAAGGATTAATCTCATCCACATGTTCTGTTTAAGACTGTGGTAAAGGGATCCAAGGGGTGTGTGGACTTTCAGGAGCTGGAGCTGTGGAATATGTTAATCTATTTAAGTAAATGGAAGGAGGCAACAGCATCGGGCCAGCAAGTACATTTTCTCTGCTTGTTTGGACCATATCCCTGAAATATATATATATGTAGGGATATAAATACATACCTCCATACGTCACAGTGCTGTATGCATATCCATGTATAATGGTACAGTGCACCAGAAATATTTGTTAAAGGCACTTTGCCTAAGGCTGATAAGACCCTATCCCGAGATAATGAGCCAACGTGCTGTCAGCTGGGAATTATTACACTTGTGTGTGTCTGGTGCAGAAGTAAGAGAGCATTGTAACGCTGACTCGGTGCCATCCTTCCTCCAAGAGTAGTCTGGTAAAATGGATCACAGTTTCACTTTTCCAGGGAAATCTCCCTGTATCTACTGCGGCCTGTGGCGTATTCCCAGACCTTTTCATAATAGATCGTGAAGGGCTGTGTTTTAGCTGTCCCCTACAAAGATGTCGTTGAACAGGGGGAACTGTTTTGGAATCCATTGTATGCAATTTACTGAGTTTGTAGGTATTTGTGTTATGGTGCTGAATGCGTGTTTTCTGTCAGGTGTTTTTTATGTGTTTGGGGTTTTTGAAATATTTTTTCAAGGCATTTATGTTTTCTTTCTAGCAATCTGCAGACATTCCTGTGGGGATGGATTTTGCTCTAGACCAAACATGTGCACATGCCCAAATGGTCAGATAGCCCCCTCCTGTGGTTCAAAATCAAGTAAGTATTTCTTCTGTGTCTTTGATATTGCTCTTTTGAGTCTGTGAAGGTACTAAGGTATGTAAGATAGTTCAGTGGTCAATATTTAAGACAAATAACCTCAGAGTCACCAGACATACTTTTACCAGAGGAAAGAAAGCGTAGCCTCCTATGATGAAACTGAAGAATGACTCAGAGACTAGCTATTAGGGACACTTTTTTGCCAAATTGAAACCAAATTAGTTTTATTGGAAGCTATATTCATTTGCCAGTTTGTAACACTAATTCCAGTCTTCCTTGTTTTCTGGAAAATGCCGTTATCTCTATTCAATACTAGACATGCACACATATACCACACAAAAATTGTAATGATAGAGAGCTGACTGTTAACAATTGGCTGAATTAGACTTGCTTTGTAATTCTACTCTCATTTTGGAGGCTACTAAGCCAGACACTGCTGTATTTTACATACGTAGGCCTAAAAGTACTATAGCATTTCTTTGCCAGGCTGAGTATGTATCTTCTGAACCTAATCTTGCTGACCTTATTCAGGTGAAACTTCTGTAGGTGCTAGATGTACAGAACTGGTCTAAGTTTTTATGTGGAGCTGCTTCTCATTAGAGAAAAAAAAAAGATGCTTTGGAAATGAAACTTTTCAGAGATATGACCTTTCTTAAAAAAGTTTGGATTTCAAGATTTCGAAGAAGGTTCCCCGGATCCAGGAAAAAAAAAAAGAAAAGTAAAATTGAATTCATTCAATGAACCAGATAGCCCAATGGCTGATCATGGGTGGAGTATCTGATATGAAGTAGGATTTTGCTTGGGATAGTATCTTAGCTCATACCTGAGATGCCAGCTGTAAAGTTCACTGTATTCTCATTTGAGTATGGTGCTTGGGATGTAGAAGATTTTGATTTTTATATTAAATGTGAAATTTCTGGGAATAATTTTGGGGGAAACTGGTTCCCACAAGTGCCCATAACTATCTGAACAACATGTTAGCTGAAGTCAGTGGGGGACGCGCTCAGCTGAGGTCTGTAATATGCCAAATGGCCATCCTTTAAATTCTTAATATCTTTTCAGACTCAGTGTGTGGTCTGCTTTGCCCCTGTATTTTTTACCTTGCCACGTTTTGGCTTTCCTCGTTGATAAGAGTTTTCCCACATAACTGGCCACTTTAGCTTGTGGCTTTAGCATCCTTTTCATGCAATAACAGTGGAAAAACAATAACAACTGTGGAATGTAATGGAATGGCATGTACTAAAATGGTAAATATTGTTCTTTGTAGTTCAACCTCTTTCTCAGGCTCGTGTGATGTCTGTTAGGGGAGAGGCCAGCATGAGGAGGATGTGGAGCTCCCAAAGAGTACTGGAAGGAGGAAGGGTGCAAAATGCTGCACAAATGTGTGTGTTGTTGAGTTCCTGCCTTGGTTTGCAGCTACTGTTTTACCAGGTGCATATGCCTTAATCCTGTAAGCCAGTAAAGGAAAGTATGACCACCTCCCAAGTCCCCTTCAGGGTACAGAAGGAGAGATATATCCCTACATCTGTTACATGTTTTGGCACCTTTGTAAAAGGCAGGAACGAGTGGGCCTTAGTATTACCTCATTTCTTTAGGCCACACTGAAGTGTTTTATGAGTCAAGACTTAAAAGAAAAATAGCTTATGAGTAAAGTTACAGTTCTCCTTGTGGTTCTTTTTCTGAAATGTTCTACCATTGATCTCTGTAGTTTTAGCCTTCATGGAGTTGCACAGATAAATGGTTGCAGAAGGACTTCACTACAGTTTTTAATCAAGCAGCTTCTAAAGCCTATATGACATAGCTATTTTGGTTGTTGACAGTTCTCCTAGGTATGAATATTCTACTAATCATAAGCTTTAATCAGTGCTGACATTATTTTCCTTACATTGCTACATAAGTTTGCTCAATTGGAAATGTTGCTTTTCTGTATATGGTATAAGTATTAACACTTTACAAATAGACTTGGCTTTAAAAATACATTGTTTAGATCTAGTTTAATCAGTGCAATAATTTACGATATATTTTGTGTGTATGGTCACATCATCTTTATTTATTAAACCAAACCAATTCTAAAAGTAAAAGTGTCTTGAGTTGTAGAGAAAAGACTCCACTGCCTCTCTGCACTCTTGCGTAATAATGTTTGTGACCGAGCACCTCATTAGGACTTATAGAACATACACTTTCCGTAAGTCATTTGCTCTGTTGGCACTGTAGACAAAATCCACGAATACATATTTACACAGTAGACCACAATGACTTAGATCTGCTATTAGGAAACAAAGTAAAAATAAACGTAAACGATATTATTTGACATCAAAGGGTTACTGTCAGCTCCCCTTGGTAACAGTTAATATTTTGCCAGAATATGCATTCATGAAACCTTATTTTCATGACACATTTTAACAAATGAGAAAAACCTCATTATTAAAATGGTAAAAAAAAAAATAATCAAAAGCAAACGATAAAAGTTTGTTACATTCAAAATACAGATAACAAATATGAATGAAAATGCCATGATTTCTCCTATGTATGGCTTCTGATATATGAGCTGTGTCTGAGTTGGTTTTTTGGATATTTTAAGCTATGTGTGTCTTTAGTACTTAAGGAATCAGTAGTGAGCGCAGGTTTTATAGAACGTGCAGCCACAGGCAGAAACTGAATTCATGGTGGCTCTTACTGGTTGTCTGTCAGAATCAGATAGTTAATGCGGATTGGAAAGTATGTGGATTGGAAAGCAAAACAAAGCCTTCCAGTTTGATTCTTACACAGGTCAGTTGTTGGGACTTTTCTGGTTACGAGTCAGCTTTAGGAATCTGATTCATGGTTGAAAAGATCACTCAGTGGTTTTTTTTCCAGCGGGGAGTTTCGTGACATCCGTGAACTTGCTGGCTGAGTAGTGGTTATTTCTGTGCAAATAGTGAATTTTTGGATAGTATGCTCACTGGCTTGGAGATAAGATTGCCACGTCTGGAGGCATTCCCCCCGCTGGCTCTGATGCTGCAGGTGCACCTGTGGGGAGATGTCCTAACGCCCTGTGCTGCACCAGCTCTGCTGCCTCCAAAACCACCTGGGCCGCGGCTGCTTTGGCCTTGTCTGTGGGGCAGCCGTGCCCCTCTCTGTGGCGCAGCCGTGCCCCTCTCTGTGGCGCAGCCGTGCCCCTCTCTGTGGGGCAGCCGTGCCCCTCTCTGTGGGGCAGCCGTGCCCCTCTCTGTGGCGCAGCCGTGCCCCTCTCTGTGGCGCAGCCGTGCCCCGCTGTCCTGCCCTGTTGTTGGAGTTGCTGCTCTGCCCCTGTGGGAGCAGGGGGGTGAGTGAGGAGGAGAAGGGTCTCTCCTTCAGCGTCAGGCATTCCTCACTGCCCCCGGGGTTGTGAGCCAGGTGTGTCTCTGAGCTCAGTCGCTGGTTTTGCGTTCAGGCTGTTTCAGTGGGAATGGCTTGGGCTGGGCTCAGCAGGGAAGGGGTTTATTTGCTGGTGGGGCTGTCTCTGAAGGAAGGGAGCCGTGGCAGAGGCAGAGCGCACTGCGGTGGGGACTGGGGGTGGCAGCTGGCGAGGACAAGAGTCTGTGCCCTCCCGCCAAGGCTGGCGACGCTGCCCGAGTGCAGAATGGGGCCTGCTCCACCCGCTCGCGTGCTGTGCGGGAAGGGGCTGGGGCCTGGGCCTTGCCCTTGTGCCCCGCTCCTCCGGGCGGTGTGGGACATGTCCAGTCAGCAGCAGTAAAACCTGGAGCTCAGCCCCTTCGCTTATATTCTGCTGCTCTCAGAAGTGGTAAAAGGTCTTTGAATTTTAAACGTTTCCAGAGTTTTCAAGGCTGCTGCGGGTTTTCTCAGCGCCCCGTGCAGAGCTGCAGGCCCGCATCCCAACCCCAGCGCTAGCTGCCATCTCTCTCCTGAGTCAGTCACTCGACAGGGAAAGCACGCTGAGCATCTGGGATGCGATGAGACCGTCATTCCTTGTTTACAGCTCCTGGCAGGCAAAGCCCTGCGTCATGCATGGCCGGGGTTGGGAGCGTTTCCTCGGCAGTGGCACAGAGGGAGGACAGGCGGCCTCTGCTCCCGGTGCCCGCCGGCCGGCCCTGCGGAGCGCCCGCGGCCTGAGGCGCTGGGCAAGCGTCTCCGCTGGTTTTCCCGCCCGAGGATCGCAGACCCTCACACCCCGTGGGGTTTTTTTAGTTCAGGATCGCAGAGTAGACGGCCTGTGTGTTACCCTTCGCCTGCTTGGTGAGCTCCTGAACGTTTCGTGAGCGGTCGTGGTGTGAGAGTGTTCTTAGTGGGATGAAGTCTTTACTCGGTTTTGTTGAGAATTTATTAAAAAGTCAGGAACTGTTATGCTTAAGCATGCAGCTTGTTGTTTCACTTTGATAAACAACACAAATGTTGCCCACACACAAAGCGTGCGTGGATGCATTTGGTCTTGCTGGCTCTTGCAGGTTTATAAACCGACCTTCCTGCAGTTATTCCTGGTTTGACTTCAGAAGTTTCCAGTGCAGGCTGTTTACAAATTAGTCGTGAAAGACAACAATAATTGATTAAAAGTCATAATTGATTCCTGTTGTTAATATTTCCTTGGGCATGCCAAGTTAATGAAAAGCTGTGTGCATTGATTTATCAGCCTTATAATTCCTGTGATTTTTTTTTCCTTGAGTCTCTGTCACTGTGATACCCGGGAACAGGTTATTTTACTTACTGGAATATCTCTGCTGACATTAATGGAATTGTTGATATAGCTGAGAAAAGAGACTCCGGACCTGCGTTAACGTGCTACTTTTCAAAAATGCAATCTTAAAATCATCATCTGAGCTCCAGACAGCCTTTGCATGTGTTTCTGTAAAGTTTTGGAAGGGTAGTGTTTCAGAATAGCCTGTCTGATTTTGGAAATACTATTTTCAACATTCCCTCAAAAGAAGGCAGAAAATAAATAATTAGTTTACTGACTATGTCATGGATGTTTTTGCATGGTAATAAGGGAGAAAGCTCGCTGATTTGAATGGCTTGTTTTAATAAAGATGACTGGGTGTCCTAGCAGTGTCCCATAATGATTTTAGTTTAAAAAGGAAGAAGAAATATTTTACCTTGGAAAAGTTCCTTTAAGAAACAGTAAGACAAATTATGGAAACTTTTTGTGTGTGTGTTATGTGTAAAACCACTCCTTATCCCAAAATGGGGAAATATACTTTACTTGTACTTGAACAAATAATATAAAAATCATCAAATAAGCTACTGTTAACCTTTTTATCTCGAATGTAGTTCAAACTATTTAAATGGCTTTGGTCTTCATGTGGGAATGGAAATTAGCTCTTGGCATAGCTTGCTCTAATTGAAATCAGTTTGTGGTTTTTAAGTTCCTTCCCTGCTTGACAGATGATATCATTTCCTATGCTTTTTGTAATCCCCTCTGTTTTTCTAAGATTGTATAAAGCGAAGTTGAACTACACATTTTAAAGTAACTATACACCTTTTTCTGACCTACTTAGGACCTTGTCCAAAAATCTTCACCAGATATTCACTCTGTATTTGCAGACAATTTTACTTTTTTGTTGAGGAATGTTAGTACATTTTTTTTGCCTGAAGAACTGAAGTACATCCAAAGTAGAACAAAGATGTATCCTAACTATTAAACCCATAAGATACAGTTTTTACTTTTATAATTAAAGAATTAAGAGTACCACTGTTTTAAATGCTAGATTGTTTTAAATCCTTCATCCAGTTGCATGTTTAACTTCTGTTCTGTGGATTCATATTGCTATAGAAGGCAGTACAGTTAAAATTATTATTTCTACTTGAAAATAAAACTAAAATTCCATTCACATACCTCTGAACTGTAAAAAGCCAAATGATGCTTAAGGGCTTTGTGCAACAGGAAAAATTTAGTGGTTGGCATGGCACCTGTTAGCAACAGGCTTTGGCGGGACATGCAATTTCTATTTTACAGTCCTGAGCATTTCAGACAGTGTGGTGTAGGTATCCAGTGCTCAATCACAGTCTACTGAAATGCTGATCTGACTGTAATTCTATCTGGGGAGGAGCCTTTTATGTGGTTCCTGTTAAGAGGGAAACCGTTTCCCAGCTGCTTATTGGAGTGCCGGCCTGGACTGCAGGACCCGTAAGGAGGACTTCACTTTGTCGGGAGGCCTGTCTGCTTCTCTATGCCTATGCCTGATATACTAGGTGTTCCTAACATCTAGTTAGAAAACATATTTGTCCTTATTACTAGAAAAATGCATCACAGACTTTTATGCTGCACTGGCATAGGACTTAGGCTGCATTATAATGGTGGGGCTGCAGCCAAGGAGAGCGTGGTGCTGCTCCCCTGCCTCTGCTCCTTGCAAAAGGTTGTTGGCTCTTGGGAAATGCTGTCTGTGAGCTCTGCAGCCCCCAAGCAAAGCAGCCAGGAGGCAGCTTTACCTGGAGATGGGCTGAGCCCACAGATGGCATACAGAAAGAAATCGCTCTGTTGTTTTTCCTTTGCATGCAAGAAGTCCTACCTGGGCAAACCAACTTCTGGTATTGCGTGTGTTGGCAGGACTGGGCTGTCTTCAGGAGCTTGTTTGCATGATTCCATTTAATACTTTGTCCCCCTTTGACCAGAAATTAAGTCTCTCTTTCTTCTTGGTGGGATCTACCAGAAGTTTAGTACTTTTCCTTTATTGATGGCCTTGTCTCCTAGTTTGCAATGATGAGAAAAATCTGTGGATTTATGCTCACGTGAGATATCTTTGACTTCAAGCGAATAAGAGTGGTATCAAGTTCTTGCACCATGTCCTATATTCCTTAGGAACTGCAAATCAATATCATTTTCTGTACTGCAGTTTTAAGTATATATCCTAAAATACGCATCCTTGTTTTCCAGTACTGGTTTCTAGTTCATAGAATCAATCGCTAAAAATAAATAAATAAATCACTTAGCAGACAGTTAAGTGTTTCTGACTGGTTTGTTTAACTGAGGAAAATCTTTTTTCCTTTCAAGTCCAACACTGTAACATCCGGTGTATGAATGGAGGTAGCTGCAGTGATGACCATTGCCTCTGTCAGAAGGGATATACAGGAACACACTGTGGACAGCGTAAGTGCACTTTTATTAACATAGATGTGTTGATTGGGCACATTTTAGCTCTAAACTGATGTTGAGCTTGTTTTTGATCAGGTACAGTGGAATTTTACAGGAAAACACATGACTTCGTAATGAATGCCGAGTGAATTCTTTCTGATCAGAACTATTAAAATAAACACCATGTGAATTCATAATAATTAGATATAACTTGATCCTGTAGTTCTCACACTACCATAATTCCCGCTGACCTTCAGGGCTTTCCACTCACTAGAGCGGTAGGCCATAGATTTGGAATTTACGTGAGATTCAGTTTTCATCTTACAGAGAAAAATTAAGCTTTTAATACAACCCGTTTTTTTAATTTTGGGGGTTTGCTTCAGACTTAGCTAGTATGCTTTAGGAATTTTGCTCATTTTGATGTTGTCTTAATAGAGTTAATCGACATATTTTTGATCTCCTGAGCCAACAGCATCCTGGATCTGCTGCTTGAAATCTCTCCCAAAGTGACTCTGGTAGTCTCTTGCTGTTCTTGGCTGAAAAGCTGTGAAGAAACTCAAATAAGGATGTAGACACTGGTTTTAACCAAGGCTGTCATGTTGCTATCTAGTGAACTATGGGTCTGACAGAGAAAATGTGTTTAGCTCTTTAATGAAAACCTTTTGTGCTCTGTCAAAATCAATGGCACACTTCACATGAACTTCAGTGGGACCAAGAATTTACTCTAATAATCTGGAAGAGGATCACATGGTGAAAGGATTAAGAATTGTATTTCTGCCTTCTCTGTGAATTATCAAGTGGATAAAAGAGGATAAATGAAAACTTTCTTTCTACTGAAGTGAATGTGAAACGGAACAAAGAATAACATTACTCAACAAGCATCAAATTGTATTTAAAAGCCCCTTTTTCATGTGAATTATTTTTTATGATTATTTTTGAGAGCAACTGCTTTTGGAATTTATTATGAGGAAAACTGGGTTCTGAACCTAGTGACAGCATCATACAGGGGAAGAACATCTTGGATTAATTTAGTCTAGAAATTGATTACATTTACCTATCCTAGTTGATAGCATTAATTATTTAACATCAGCAAACAGCCTTTTAATACTGGATTATTTTTCTGCTATGGTAGAGAAACTAATACATTTTAAAATTTGCTTCTGAATAGGGAAAAATTTTGGGGATTTAGAGATGAAATTTTCTTCTGCATCTTCTGTCTGCAATCTCTTACTATTTCAGTGTTTCTTTGTTGAAATTTTGAAAGAGATGTTATTTTGAAGTTATGGAATTGTTTAGCCAGCCCAAAGAGAAAGGCTCTGAGAGGTCAGAAAAGCTGTGATTGTTACTGTGTTTATATTATGCTCCCTTGAAAAGATGAATTCATGATACTAATGAGGCCAGGAAATAAGAAAAGATCATAAGTAGATTCTGGAAAATAAAGAATCCTGTCCTGTTAAATTTACCTTTTTTATTACTTTACCTGAGCTGGTCAAGTAGGTGCCTTCATGTCTTTCTGGAAGTAGGTCAATAAAGATTATTTTTGCCTTCCCTCCGATACAGCTGTCTGTGAAAATGGATGTCTAAATGGAGGGAGATGCGTGGCTCCGAACCGATGTGCTTGCACATATGGCTTTACTGGACCTCAGTGTGAAAGAGGTATGTGCCCTAAAACAGTGGAATAAAAATTGTTTTATAGTAACTTGTTTTATATTAACTTAAAAATACTTAAATATTAATCTGAAATAAAATATTTTAATAGTAATATTTTATTGCTGCCTGTGAATAAGGTAAAATGGAATGAACGTTCTTTTAGAATGCAACGTAAGGGAACTTTACTCAAAGGAAAACTCCAGTCTAAGAATATTCTGGAGATACTAGTTATGGAACTAAATGGTAACAACTTTGCTATATGGCATTTTTAATGAGAAAGTAAACTTCAACATTGATTTAAAAACCAATATTCAGTCTCATCTTCTTTTGTGATTGTATATATCTCAAATGTTGATTGGTGTGATTTTAATGGTCAGTTCTTCAGTTCACAGAAGGTTTACCAAGTGTCATTTTCTTTTCCTGGGGCAAAGATCCCCATTTATTAGCTCTAACAGTCGGGTTGTCAAGCCATTACCTATTCTAATCTCCAGTTGAATTAACTGGATTTGGTTTTGTCTCAAGGCTGAAATAAATTTTAAGAGGTATTTTTAGCAATATGTGAGCTTCATAAAGGTAGTAGCCAGGAGGAAACACACATGCAGCCGATTAAAGCCTTTTATTTACTTTTTTTGCCATGAAAGCACTCCAGTGGAAGAGGTGGCAAATAAAAAGTACTGATAAGTGGTTTTACTTAAACTTCAGTTTCTAAGTCATCAGAAAAGCTCTTTGTATCTCTCATACATTTGCTTATCAGTGATAAGCATGATCTCGCTTGGCATGTTTTGTTTTGGCGGAGTTGATTCAATTCTCCTTTCCATTTTGTGCAGATTTATTGTTACCAGTTTTAGCTTTTTATTTGTGTACCCACAGTGATAATCACAGCTGTTTCCAAATGAAAACACAGCTATACCAACTGTCTTACCTGGTATATGGATTTTTTTTCCCGGGTTGTTAAACCAACTTAATGGTCCCTTTGAGAGAGAGATAGTGAACAATGTTTAGGTATAATCCTTCTGTTGACTTTTGTAATATTAAAATTAAAACATTTTCATTTGTTAGAGTTATCAATTGATCTGTTTAGTTGGAAATTCATACATGCTACTCATACAGTAGGTACATATCTATGAATCTGAGACAGAATAGATGTTAATAATCTGATTTTGGGCTTGTATGTAGAGGATGTGCTTAGCACATGAAATTTCTGTCAGCAAGTGTGTCAGATGATTACCACTGCCAGTGCTGTACCTGGAGTAATGGCTGGCTTTTTTATATGGACAACAGGGACTGTGTTGAGACTGTGTGAAGTCTTGCCAGTTGTCCACGCAGATGTTGTGAAAGTAGTTCAAACTGATGGTGAAGTTTTTCTGAAGATTGGAAAGTAGCTCTGTTCTGTATCATGGGATCTCACTGTTGGAGAAGACTAAGAGAAATGGAAAACTAGGTTAAAAATCCTAAATTGGAAGAGAATAAAGGCATTATAGGTAAAGAAGGTACTGAATATTACAGCAAAGGCTTTGAATTTCAAGCAATGACTGCTTGTTCTCCATGGGTGAAGGTTTTGAGTCTTCAGTCCAGTGAGGAGGTGCTTTTATGTTTCCTGATCTGGGACCAGTTTGATTCTACCTCATTAGGGCAAGTTTCAAGGCTGAAGCCTGCTAAGAGCTTCAGCCCTGTCCCTCAGGGCTCCTGCCTTGTGTCGGGTGGGGTGAGAAACTGGTGACACAGAGCCGTTCGAGCCAAACGATGCTGTCATGAAATCCCATGCATATTATTGAGCACAATTGGGGTGGAAATCTGTAATTTATATGCCTCGTCCATAGGCAGTTTTTACTTAGAACATGTGTTTCATTCTATACTTATCAATAAAAGAGAAAATAGACATTAATGAGCTGTAATATTTCTGGCTAATGCTTACTGTGCAATATTGAGGCCAAATGATAGTCATATCTTCCTAGAAAACCTCTGAAATTTGGCTTCTTTCACAGAGATTTCCTGCAGCCTCTCTACCTAGCTGAGCTAATATGTTCCCCTCCTCTAAGAAGGGTGTGGTGGTTTTTGGTCCCAGAATTACATTATGCCATCAGAAAAACTTTTTCTGAAGATAACTTTTCAAGTATAAGCTAATGTTGGTCTTAGTCAGAATAACTTGCATTGTTCAGCACATGCACCTGTGTGGTCATCAGGGAGTTGTCTGGCTGCATATGATTTTACACATCTGTCAGCTAAGAAAGAGGTCCATATTTTGAATCTGGCTTTGGAAGGTTATGTGGATTTGTGACACTCCCTGATGGGCTTCTGATACGTATGCGGCTGGATGTTAGCCAGTAAAATGACAAGATTCATGCCTCATAGAGTAAAACTGTGTCTTTACTAGAAAGAAAAAAAAAAAAAAGTGGGGGGAGGATGGCCAGGGAGCGAAACAAAACCAAACCAAAGCATCTCTATGCGTGGAAGCAGGGGGGGGAAATGGAAATTACTCAAGAGAAATGGTCTCTTAAAACTATTTCATTTCTGGGGGAGGCAGATTGTTTTGAAAACACCATTTCTGGATATAAATGTAATGTGAAGTGATACAGTTTGTGGCATGCACATTCTCCATCTGTTTGGCTGTGGTTTGACTTCTAGGTTATGCCATGCCACAAGCTAACAGTGATGTAAGTAATTTACTGCTGCATATCACGCAGTGCTTTTCTCTGCAACTAATAGTAACAGTCATAGATGTGTGGCACGAATGTCACAGACCAAAGAATATTCCAGCCTATGCTGCATATGTCATAGCTTAGAACTGTCTTGAATAAAACAGTGTTGAGGCAACCAAATTTGTGGGGGTTATTCCAATAAACTGATATGGAAAATAATTAAAGTATTGCAGGTGGTAGTAGGAAAGTTAAAGCCAGTTTCTTAAATTCAGAGGCAAGTTGTGTAGTTGACACTGTCCCACACAACATCCTTGTCTCTGAACTGGAGAGACACGGATGGGACAGATGGAGCATTCGGTGGAGAAGGAATTGGCTGGATGGTCGCGCTCAAAGAGTTGTGGTGAACAGCTCGATGTCCCATGGAGAGCGGTGACGAGTGGCGTCCTCAGGGGTCGGGACTGGGACCGGCGCTGTTTGACATCTTTGCTGGGGACACGGGCAGTGGGATTGAGGCACCCTCAGCGAGTTTGGCAATGACACCAAGCTGTGTGGGGGGGTCACACGCTGGAGGGCAGGGATGGGCCATCCAGAGGGACCTGGACAGGCTGGAGAGGTGGGACCGTGCCAACCTCATGGAGTTCAACAAGGCCAAGGGCAAGGTCCTGCCCGTGGGTCGGGGCAATCCCAAGCACAAATCCAGGCTGGGGGAGGAGTGGATTGAGAGCAGCCCCGAGGAGAAGGACTTGGGGGTGTTGGTGGATGGAAAACTGAGTGTGAGCCAGCAATGTGCGCTGGCAGCCCAGAAAGCCAACGGTATCCTGGGCTGCACCCAGAGCAGTGTGGGCAGCAGGGCGAGGGAGGGGATTCTCCCCCTCTACTCTGCTCTCCTGAGAGCCCCCTGCAGGGCTGGGTCCAGCTCTGGGGGCACCAACATAAGAAGGACACGGACCTGCTCCAGCAGGTTCAGAGGAGGCAACAAGCATGATCACAAGGTGCCTGGAGCCCCTCCCCTGTGAGGCCAGGCTGAGAGAGTTGGGGGTGTTCAGCCTGGAGAAGAGAAGGCTCCGGGGAGAGCTTATAGCGGCCTTCCAGGGCTTAAAGGGGCTACAGGGAAGATGGGGAGGGACTTGTTATCAGGGGGTGCAGGGATAGGGTGAGGGGTAACAGTTTTAAACTAAATGAGAGTAGATTTAGATTTGCTATAAGGAAGAAATTCTTCCCTGTGAGGGCGATGAGACACTGTCCCATGTTTCCCAGAGCAGCTGTGGCTGCCCCCTCCCTGGCAGGGTTCCAGGCCAGGTTGGACAGGGCTTTGGGCAACCTGGGCTAGTGGAAGGTGTCCCTGCCCGTGGCAGGGGGTTGGAACTAGGTGATCTTTAAGGTCACTTCCAACCCAAACCATTCTTTGTGATTCTGTGTCTACTGGTTTAAGCAGTTTTTCCATACATTTGTTCCATATTTGTAATACAAATTAGCCTGATTGGAATTACCTCAGTAAATGCTGACCATATGATTGTTAATGAAGATCTACAAGAATTCTGTGTAGGTCAGTAGCTTCAAATACATGCACAATGAAAGGGCCATATCTGATGAAAGACGCTGCTTTCACAGTGCAGCAAGCTCCATCAAATTTGTGGCATGAGTACATTTGTGTATTTATTTAGTCATTCTGTGAGAGGGTAGCAGCTGGCCTTGGACAGTTCTGGCACACAAATTGCTTTTTGTGTGTCTTAAAAGTGTTAATGATGGTTTAAAACAGTATAAACATGAGCAAAAGGCATTTTTAGGTTAATTATTATCAGTGGAGTCTCTCTTTGTGTTCTGGGCATGTGTACTATGTCACTATATCAGTGGTGAGCTATGCTTTGTCAGAGCTGGATTGATAACCGTAGCATTGTCAGAATTGATGCCGATGTACTGTTAGCTCCTAAGCTGTTGTGTGTGGTGTTTGGCACCTTTCCAGAGCAGGGGAAGCCTCCTGGGCATACTCTCAAGTATATGCAGGTGTATCATAAGTACAACAGGCCAGGCTTTTCTGTGGGATAATGTTTGTCAAAAAGGTGAACTTGACATCAGCTAAATAGTGAAAGTGTAGTGGAGTTGGAAATGCTTCCTACAGCGATTTAAGACACATTTAAAATACATAGTCCAGAAAGGAAAATATTTCATGGATATTGGCTCAGTTAAAATTTGAACTTCAAGGATTCCTTCTGGAAGGTGCTGAGTTCTCTGGCTGCAGTCCAGTGATGGGCTTCAACATGGATTTAAATTCAAACCTGAGATGTCAATATGCCTAAAATTACGCAAGTGCTTAAGAGCCTTGCTGGATTTTGGCCCAAGCTTTCAGAGTCAGTTAAGATCTGAGAGGTGCACTCAGCTTTTAGCGTATCATTGAATCGTGTTGTTAATGAAAAGAAATCACAGGTAACAGAAAATGAGGATGCAAGCAGAGCAAAATTTCTCCTACTGGTTAAAAACTGGATGCCATTTTCATGCCATTTGACTTTAATGCTGAAGAACTTGAGTGAGTTACAAATTCTGCAGTTCATTTTTTTCTCTCACTGCAGAGATTGAGAGCAGAGACTTAGCTTATGTTCCCTCTAGGATGATTCAGAACATTGACAGCTCTTTTTATTGTCCATAAAAGAGCCTGGGGGATTTAACTGGCTATGTGAGATGCCCACGTTTGGGTCATGTGAAACTCCAGAGGAAAGAATGATGATAGAAGCTCAGAGAGATCAGACATCCCTATCAGATTTGGTCGAACTCTGTCCTCCAAACTTGTGCATAAAAGCTTTCCTGACTCTTTGAATCTGTTTCTCTTTGGACATTTGTGTGATTATACTTTTGAGTGAATTCTATATAATATAAAATTGTATGTTGTTGTTATCCTTCTATTGCAAAAATGCAATGAAATGTGCTTTTCTCTTTCTGTCTGGATCCATTTAGAGGAACACAGTGGAAGCTTAGAATGTGTTACAGCCCTGTTTGTTTATTTGAATGCTTGTGACAACATCAGGGGCTCAATCCTGCTGCATTTTGGAGTTTTGCCACTCACTTCACATAGGAGCAGAATTGGGCCTGATGTAGTTTCAAATATTAAAAATGTACCACGTGTGTTTTGTTTTTTTCTGGACTCAGCATATGAGCAAATGATTGCTTTTTCTTCAAACAGAGTAGTTTCTGTACTCCTTTCTTCATGGCAGGAATTTTTGCATAATTTTTAATTATATTTGGCCATTATTAAAAGTTCCCAGAATTAATGCCATATGTAAAAATATCTTTCCCAGAGCCTCTCTGTGAAAGTGCAGCCGCTGAAGTGGTCAAGAGTAGTGTAGTGCTGTGTATATTTTTTTCTTTCTAAATATTACAACGGGTAGAATGTTTTCACAAAGAGGACACTGCACCCCTTAGTGTGCCCCGTCTCTGGTATTTAGTCTAAATGGAAAGTAAATAACAAAGTGTAGATAGCAGTAAAAGTATGTTCCCAAAGCCTTATGTTGCATTTAAAGTAGTATTGCAGCATATGGTAGCTGGCAAACATTTGAATAAACTTGATTTCTGTAGCTGTCTTCCAAGAAACACATCTGTTGACATAGACATGTAGTTTCTGCAGCCCTGTAACATGAATGTATGTACAGTATTCTAGCAGCAAACTAAAGGATGGCAAAACTTGAAGGCCTGGAATAAGGATTCTTGCACACCATTTTCCCCCTGAAAAATTATGAAAAATTACTTCAGGCTGAAGATAAATATATTCACAGTCACAGAGTGACATTTTACTGTCTTCAAAATAATATTAATACATGTTGCCACCCTTGATGTCTTTAAGTTTTAAAATAAAAATTAATATCAGTGTCCTGGATTGTATTTTCTATAAAAGAAGTTGAGATAAATGCATGAGGAGTTTCATAATTTTAAAAATTGAAGCTGCAGCTTAATGGTGGAGGAGTCAGCCTCTGCAGAAAAACTGTGGTTTAAGATGGTTTGTAATATTTAGCAATATAATCAATAGATCTCTGGATCAGAGTTCAGTACTAAAATCAGTCTGTTATTTAGTGCCAAAAAGCATTTTTAGGATCTTGTGTGTGTGAAGGCTTTTATCCATTGTTCTGTTGCTTGCAAATACACAGTCTGACCGGTGCTATGTTGCTTGCTCTATGCTTTGTGCATCTCAAAATATCACACAGCAGGTTTTAAAATGTTTCTTCAGATATATGCTTAAAGCTTAATCAACATCCATAAATGATTCAGTACATATGGACTTGGGTCTCTTGTGAGATGTGAGGCCTCCAACTTTTGTACATGAAGCTGAACATTTACATTTTGTTCCAAATTTAATTTTGATTTCAGTCAAACAAATCCAAATCCAAAGTTTTCATTCAACTATTTGGCAGCCCTTTCTGTATTTCCATGCCTTCTTGATTGGCTGCTGAGGGCACTGACCTTTAGATGTGCAGTAAGGTATTATTTGGGCTTTGCTTTGTTTCAGTTTGATTTTAATTGTAGCAGTGGAGATGCACAGATTTAATCACAAGTTGAGGAGCCCGTATTTTGGTATAATTAGAGTACAAATGAAATAGCTGCGTTGTTCTCATCTGCAAGATTTGATTCTTGCATGTAGGACATCGAAGGGACTCACTTGGGAATCACTGAGATCTTTCTTCTGGTACTGCAGACAGCTTTGACGTTGAACCTGACACCTACCTCCAGGTGTGCTGGCAGCCTGTGACATGTGTTGGCGATGCAAGAAATTCAGTTCTGCTTCATTGGGGATGGGCTGAACCTTGTGCTGGCTTTGCTTGCGCATGGTACGTGGAGTCTGCCTTGTAGTGTCTTGAGAAATGAAGAGTGGAGGCCTGTGCTTTTATCAAGAGGTTTTGCTGAAGTTACATACACAAAGAGATGTCTGTGTTTGTTTGGTTATGGGATACTATGTTAATACAGATACAACTTTTATGCACGCAGTGCAGGCAGTTGAAAGATATAACCTCCCTGAATGGCCTGCACTGCCAGATCTGTGCTCTGTAGAGCTCCAGGGAGAACTGGGGAGAATCTGTCTGGTGTGTTGTACCACAAGAGTCAGATTTTTTTGTGCGTGGAAAGGTTGAGTCCACTTTAACTGATTTTGGCTGTCATTGCAGCATGGTGTTGCATTTGAGGCTTTCAGAATGAGTGTCTTCAAGTTCTTGCTCTCTTAGTACCATTGTAACATACCCACTTTTTCTAATTTCAGCTGTCTCCCAATTCCTGGGTCACTACAAAATGTGTAGAACATAAAGTATCTGAGCACAACTCTAAATCCTTATGGAGCTCTCCACAGAAAAGGTGCTTTTGAAATGGTGACTTCTGGAGTTGAATATGATACAGGGAATGAGTACATTCAGCTGCAAACTTATCTAACAATGACCACTTAGCCATTTATGGAGAAAATTATTCCTTCCTCTCTGGGCTGCAGTGTATTTTGATATAAGAAAGCACAGCTACCTGAAGTCCTTTCATTTGTTACAGTGAAAATAAATGTTTTCCTTGTGAATCACCCTGAAGTTTTATATGAATATTTTCCATTCGTAGCTTTTTTTTTTTTCTTATTGCACTGGTAAGCTGAAACTTTTTTGTTACAGTTGTGACAGAAAAAAATGAAATACCAGTATGTATGATGCCTCAGTCACGTTTGTGTTATGGACTTAATTTTTGTTTAAGTGATCTGAAACTTTCATGATGATCAGCTCAAACAAAGAGAAGAGAACCTCTTTTAAAATACCACAGACCATACCTAATGGAAGGATGAACTGACAAGGGCATTTCCAAGTAAAAACATTCTTTTACGTAGGTCAGCTGCAAGAGACTAATGAAAATGCATCTTAAACAGAAGGGCTCAAAATGGTCAGTGCAACTGTTTTGTCACCTGTACATTTCATTGCAACATATTTGTAACAGAGTTGATGAAATCTCTGTAAAAATGAAAACTTTTCTAAAGTAAATTGTTACATTTAGAATAATATTTCATATCCTATCTCACCATAAAAGTTGCAAGAAGTTGTAGGAAACAGTTACCTGAGAGCAGCTCTAAGGACACATACATTCACACTTCCAGTTGCCCTTGAGAAGTTCACGAATAATGACTGAGTGGTTTTTATATTTTCTTTTTGGTGACAGCTTGTAAGGTTTGGCACTCTAGAGAAACGCTGTAGGAAAAGAGGCCTAAATAAGGTCTGAAAAGAAAGGAGCCCTAAGACAAATATCACTCTCCAAATTCTGCTCCGCTGTAAAGCAGAGCCTAGCTCTGCACTGCTTATCCAGAATAAACTAATTTTCAAAAAAACCTAGAATTTCATCACGTAAAGAAATCAATATTCAGTATTTCTCTTTGTAGGAAAATGTGCAAAAGGCTGGGGATAAGTAATTAAAAAAAAGTATGAAAGCTATTAAAAGTGCATGAGTGTATGTACACTCATATGTACACATACGGTTTTATATTTTAAGATAAGAAATATGAAGCCTTGTAAGCACCTGATTTTTGATTGTGACCTTATACATTTACTGTGTGTCTGTTGCAGGCATTACCCAGGCCAAACTAGCACAGGTAGGTTAATGTAACTGCAGTCTGCTGTGCCGTAGTCTTAATTTCTTTTCATGGTGGTGTAATTTAGATTACAGGTCCCATTCTGTACTCTTTTCCTTGGTCCTGAATGTTTAACGTAGTATGTGACTCTGTTTTTAAAAAGCATTTAACTCGTCTCGCTTACTACATGGTTTTGGTCATGTTTTATAATGGCTCTATCCTCATCATTTATGTTTTTTGCAAAGTTTACTCGGTGATCTCCAGGAATTCCAGTACTGTCCCCATTTCCTCCTTAGTCTTTGGGATGAATGGTCTGCGGTGACCCTCTAATGCTTTTTCTATCAACACAGAGGTGCTGGCAGTCATAGGGAAACAGGAGCTTAGCAAAAACCTTCATGCTCACCCTTCTTGCCTCCATGGAGAAGTGGTGGCCGGTGGCTGATGCTTTCACCCTGCACTACACACAACATGGGACAAAGCTCCTACTCCACTGTACTGAAGCAGGAGAAGGGTGCTTGCTGGCATTGCAGCACTGATAATAAATTCAGTGGTATTTTATTAGATTGACCATTTTTTTTCCTTTTTTCTGTATACGCAGGAATCTTAGTGCTCTTTGGTCTCAAGATTAAGCCATCAGTTTTTGCCTCAAGTCCTTTTACATTGATCCTACCGATGACAATGGTTCCGTTGAATCTATTGACAGATGAGTTTTCAGTAAAGCTGGGAAAATCGGTTTAACCCCAGCAAAAACAGACAGCACACTAAAATGCGCATCTACTATTTTGTGGAGTGACTCTTACCTATGAAAGAATGCATTTACTTTTTTTTTTTTATTTTTTAAATCGAGCCATAAGAATTACAGGGGAGAGAGGATAATTTCTATCAGTATTTCATCTTACAGAATTGCTTAGGGTGGAAGGGACATCTTGAGGTCATCTAGTCCAACTCCCCTGCTCAACCAGGATCAGCTAGAGCAGGTTGCCCTGGACTGTGTTCACACATCTTCTGGAAAATGTGTGAAAATATATGTTAGTCTGTGATTTGGAACACCTCCAACTGTATCATTCAGACCTGTTAGTCATATAAGGAAGATCCAGTGCTAACACTGTCAAAGCATTCATAATTCTGGATGGTTTGCGTTTTTGCTTATTTGTTTCTTCTACTATCCAGAGGGTGTTTGTTCTGTGGTAGTGATTGATTGAGTGCTGTGAAATGAAAGCACATGTTATGCTGGTAATTTCTAGCATAATTGCCTAATAAAATTCAAAAAAAATTGAACAGTTAGTTTAAAAATACAAAACAAACTGACAAAATTGCAGCGGTTCATGGGGTGTCAGATAGGGAATGGTTTTAACTCCTAGTAACTACAGGCGCACTGTCAGAGAAATTTTCCTATTTGCACTTGATACTGGCTGTACTTACCTGCTTGTTACTTAAAACAGAAAGATGGGGAGACCCATTACGGACGTGACTGCTAATTTCACCTGATTTAGGAGGAAACTGGGTCCCTCAGTGATGGGAGATTTTAGGATCTCAAAAGCTCCTATGTCTGTTTAAGTTTCTGGGAACTACAGCAAGAAATGAAGCAGTAAACATACAACGGAAAGAGCATGCTGTGTACTTTCTTCAAAGTGTAATTAGGATGGATCTTAAAATGAGACACCTTGGACTGCTGCTTCAAGGGCCATTGGACTAGCCTCTGTGCTGGAGTAAGATGTCTTAGTTCAGCTGAAGAGTACAGTGACAGAATAGTACTTGAGCTTGAAATGTTTATAAGAGGTAATAGTAAAACCAGCGAGCAATGAATTATAATTGTCCTGCTGGGATACGATGAAAGCCTTTATGAGAATCTCCATGTCCCGGTCGGACAGTATGGGTGGTAACTTGGAGAGTTTTTAAAAATGGTAGTATGACAGCTTTACAGTAGGATTAATACAGGCTTCAAAAGAAACGACAGGGTCAAAAGTTACTTCCAGGCTGCAGGCTTTAAAGGCGAAAAGATCTGCCATAGGAATGGGCAGTTAAAAAGAGAGGTAAGTGATACATAGCTGTGAAAGGAGAGTCAATGTTAGATTACTTAGACTCCAATAACCTTAAAGATAAGATATAATGGTGGAGATACTATGTCTGGAATTGAATTGCACCACACAGTGTGAATTATTTCAGTTACTTGATTCTTGAGGTGAAGAGTAAAGGAGTAATAAGAGGGCACTTGGTGAGCTTTTTGAGGGATTGATATAAGGAGAGGGTAATGTTTTAATACACCGGAATTGGATAGACTTACAGGGGCTCATTTAAAAAAAAAAAAGACAAGAGAAGCAGGTGAGGGGAGAAGATGGATGAGAAGAAGATGGCAGAGGGGATCTAGCCAAATAGTTTTCACCCATCTCAGGAAGAGAGCGCTGAAGGCAGGTTGGGAAGTTTAGACTGCTGCTAAGGCAGGGGAAGCCCAGCAGAGATGTGCATTCCATTCATCTGAACGGCTCTTCTAGTAAAAACATTGCTAGACACAAGCACAGTCCAGGAATGGCAAATGATGAATGACTTAGCAAGCTATCTTGCTGGGTATTTAATCTGTGTGGTTATCTAAATAATTTGAAATGCTTCTCTTGGCCTGAGCCAGACTGGGCAAAATGAAGTGCCATGCATTAAACCTTGTGCTATTTCAGCTCTCAGGTCCCAGCAGGAACCCAACGAGATATGGCTCCATGAAAGGTGATACTATATTAAACTAACAGTACAAGTTGTATCAAACTCAGTTCCAAATTCAATACAAAAAGTTGTGTTTTTAGAAGGCATTTTAAATCTAGCACTAGCAGTTCAGTCACTTGCTGATGTCAGTACAGAAAAAAATGCTTTGTACAGCTGCTGACTGAAAGGAAGATGAGAGGTTAATTTGGGTTAGCGGAAATGAAAGACGTGCAGTGGAAGAAGTATTGGTATCAGAATGTTTATGGAATTTGTCATTAAATAACAGAAGTGTTTAAATTGGAAGGCCAATTTAAAGCATTCCTTCTTACATTTTTTTTCCCCATTTATGTGAAATTGAAGTGATTTACAAAGGTGTACAAGGAAACGTTAATTTCTTCCCCTCTTAAAAATAAAGATGATGGCAAATCCATTTTAGTCTCTTACTGTTCAAGCCTTCTTGATCTAGGGCCTGAGCCACCAATATGTATTAGAATAACTCTGCTATTCTTACTACAGTTGATTACAGTGCTCTGTTATAAAGGGTGGAGGCACTTGGTTGTTCTCCAAAGAAAGTGAGTAATAATTGACCTAATGTACAGAGCACATGAATAACATATTCTTTTGGTAAGAAATTTATGTTTTACAGGGTGTGCTAGAGTTCACATCCCTTTTTCACATCTTCCAAAAGATTTTAAAATACTCAGCTGCTCTATTAAATTTCTAATTCAACAAATACTCAAATACAAAGTATGCATTAGATAAAGCTCTTGAGTTGAATCCAAACATTGAAAAAATCTTTTAATCTGCCTTGAAAACAGCTGTTTAGAATTTTGAATAGAAATAACAACTTCCTTCAGCCTATGTTGTTGATGTCCGCATCAGTCTCGAGCTGAGGGGAATTTCTCTTTGTTACTCTGATGCAAAGTCTTGCTGCTGTTGCAATGATTCCACTATCCCCAAAACATACCAGGAGTGGTATCCTGGTCCTGTTTGAAATAAATGGTAACACTTCCTTTGAATTTAATATAATGGAGAGATATATTCTGAAGACTTGAGATAGTTCTGACACTAATTGTGGTTGTCTGGAGTGCAGCGACAGGAGCTCTTACTGACATCTCCCACTACTGAGACTGCCACTGTTCTTCATGTTTGTCTGCTGAAGGAATTTTTGAAATGAGAAATGTGTTTTTAGTGTCTGAAATAATTTAAACAAATTAGATGGGTTTTGTTTGTACGCACGTGGAACTTCCATTCCTTGTTATAAATACTTGTGTAATCTTATAAATACTTGTGTAATATTATAAAATGTGATGTAGTGACTCTGCATTAAATACCACAAATGAAATTTCTAGGCAACTGCTCGTTGTGTCTAAGGAAATACACCAAGAGTTCACGATGACTAACATTACAGTGAACATCAAAAGCAGTAATGGTTTGTCACTTACTGTAAACTATTGCCAAAACCCTGCAGGGAATGGCTTACATTCATTGTACAACTCTTCATTTTGCTGTGTTCAGAGGGTGGATTATACATGCATTTCACACGCATGCATGTGTACAGACCGGTTGTATAGTCAGGCATTTGGGCAGTATTTTAAACTCAGAGGTAGAAGTCCTACATTGTTCAGAGAAGTTGAAGCCGGGATGAAATTTCTTAGTAACTATGGAAGTGATCCAAAACCTACTTTTCTTGAATGCAAGTGTGTTAATGTACGTGGGTTAACACATAGAGAAGTTTGTAATGTGTCCTCTAATAGCCTCTGATGAAGTGTAAGTAGCCCTTTTAAATCCAAAGGAGATCTCTGCATTAATTTTAATTGGATTTAGGTTATGCTCAAATTTGAGCAGATGTGGAAGAGTTTTGAGCCTTCCTTTTTCCATGAGCTGATGTCTTTGTAGTGGGTAGGCAGCTGTTTTGGGGGTTTGATTTTGTTGTTGGGGTTTTTTTTTTTAATTTTTTGTTGTTTTGGGTGGGTTTTTTTGGTGTGTTTTTTTTTTTTATTAAGTAGTCAGTATTGTGTGTGTTTTTCAGTGGGGTGATACTGATGCAGAGGTGCAGATGGAGCACCCAGGTTGCCGGTGACCCCCTACACCTCTTTCAAAGCAGAATGAGATTGCAGGCAGGCAGCAGGCTTGCTGCCCTGCAGAGGGGCAGCCTGATGCTCACATGAAAAACAGGCAAGATCATTTTTGTGGACAGGGCTTTAAATCAGCTGTTTAAAAGTTGCTGATTCAATTTCAAGTACCTAATTCAAAGAAAAGGGGGAAAGATATCAGCGTGCTGCCAGGCAACAGTTCCCATCCAGGGGTTATCTCATTTCAAACGTGCGGACTAAATTGCATTATCTGTGTAATTTAGGCTTGTAGTACAATCACATTCTAATAAAAAGTTTGTATGTAAGGGCAGTTTAACCACTGCAAACTTATTTTATTTTATAAGACTAAACTATTTGATGCTTTATAAACATTTTTCTAATGTGAATGTTATTTATCACAAGTGCAGTTGAAACCTGAAGCTTAATTATTAAAATAGATGTTCAGGCATTTTCTTGACAAGAATGATGTGGATAAAAGACATTATTTCCAGGAGAGATCTTTCTTACCCTTTGAATGTAGTGCAAAATGCCTCTGATAATCAGGCGGAAGTTTTCTATTCCACTGAAGTGTCTTACATTATGAACTTTCTACTGTTTTATGGGAACTTTTTTAAAGCCACCTAAAAGTTTTCCCACAGTGCTGGTTTACAAGCAGCTGAAACTTCAGACACCACTCAGAACAGTCTGTTGTTCCACTAACGTTGCTGGGAGTGATGCACATGTGCATTGGCGACCACCTAGATTCCTAAACGTACCCATTCTATTAAAAATGAAAAGAAAATATTGCCTATATTTTAAATACAAGTTTAAATTGGCACTGTTAATTGCTAAACCTTGCAGCTTAGACAGATGCCAGAGCTCCCACAGAGGAACTTTAAACTTCATTATGCCATACTCTATATGCTCACCCCTCTTAACTCTTTGCTGCTCCCCAGCAGTAGACAGGAGCTCCCTCCTGCTTCCCGTCCTCCCTCTCCTCTTACCAGAAGCCCCAAGGTGCTTTCTGCTGTGTACCATTCCCTTGCACTCAGTCCCAAGCAGGTGCCAACTCCCAGTTCCTCTTTTCTCTGCTGTGAATCTGCTTTTGGCTCGAGAGGGCTAAAGGAGTTGAATTGGATTACTAGCTTCCTCACGGCTTAATACTTCATTCAAAGCCCAGTGAAGTTAAAAGGAAAAAGATACTCAAGGGTTTCAGCGGTGTGGATCAGATCCTATGTCCCAAAGGATAAGATAAGCATTGTGACACTGCTCACACATGGATTACCTCACTTGGGTTCTTTCTGTGAGTCCTGATTTCTTGGCAGGACCACCACTTAGCCTCAGTACCTGCTTCGCATGTTGCTGAGGTACAGCAGGAATACCTGGGGAGATAAAAATGAACAGGATGCACTTAACAGTCTGGTGACTGTGAAATAGAACTTGTTCTTCTCTGAAATAATTTAAGTCTATGTCTTTTATTGCTCTTTTTTTTTTTTTTTTTTTTAAAGATGAATTTTAAATCTGAAGAGGGGAACACAGTTAGGCCTTACCATGGTTTATTCTGTTCCATTCAGTTGTTCAATTGTTCTCTCAGTGTAAAAAATATTTCAGAAGACAGAACAAGCATTTACTATCTATTCGAAATCCATTAGCTACAGTTTTACATTTTTCCTTATTTAATACACTTAATTTTATTTCTTTGAGCTGGATAAATAGGAACTGCCTCATTTAACAGATAAGCAGTATGTTGTCAGTGCTGGATTAGATGATTCTTCATGTGGCTTGTAACCCTTTATTTTATTCTCATATTCTTATTTATCACTGACCCAGTGTTTGTTTATGATTCTTTGTTTATTTGATTATAACATTGAACTATACAAATAATAGCGGGGGACATATTTTGTATATTCTCCTCTGATATTTTCAAGCTGATAAAAAGAATATGGAAATCAACTCTATGGATAGGAGGAAAATGCATGGTTAATATCTGCAATTTCTGTATTTGTTTATTCATATTTGGTCACCCAGTGAAAATAGCGGGTAATATTTTGGAGTGCATTGTCTGGTGGGATGCTGCGGTTTACTGTGTCAGTGAAAAGCTCATCACATTGCAGGGACATTCTCGGGCATCTTTTTGCTTCTTGGAGCATGAAGGTGAGCGCTGCTAACGCCCGTTCCCCCCCCAGAGCGTGGTACTCGCTGCAGTTCACCCAGCTCCTGGGTGGAGCCGGGACTGCTCCCACTCTTCTTGATACGCAGATTCCTCTCCTGGATGGCTTTGCCTGGCTGACTGCTCTCTACTAGTTGGCTCTCTGGACCTCCTTTTTAACTAGTTAGTTGGCCGGCCTGACCTGGCAAACCTCCCTCTCCTGGTTGGCTGGCGAAGCTCTCAGGCTGGCCGGCCTTTTTCTTCCCTTTCCCTTCCTTTTCTCCCCTTCTCACACATGGTGTCTGCTGGCTCCCACTGTTTATCTCCCCATGTCTCCGTGCCTCCCACTCATTTGTTAATTTGCTTTGATCCATCCCGTCTTTGCTGCCTTCCTGTTTTTCTTCCCCTTCCCTCTGCAATTTTGCTGTTTTGCTTCTTTGTATCCTTGTTTCCTTCGCACTTGTTCCCTGAAGGCTTTCTGCTCTGGCTTTCCTCTACCTATGGGCAGCATGTGCCTTTTCCAAAGCTTGCCGTCTCACTCGTCCTTTCACCTGATCTAGCAACCACATTATTTGGAGTAGTTATTCACAGAACACTGATTAGTGTTATAGGTTGGAGAAAGCTGTGTTTATTACTTTTTATTTACTACAGACATTTTCATAAGTTTCTTTATAAAGATCTAGTCTGTGCCTATGTAGAAATCCCTGTGATAAAATCCCAACTGAGGCACTTTGTTGTGCTTCTGTGTCATCTTTCCCTCAACTGTGGATCATCAAGTATCTGTATTTTCTGTCATCTCCCTTAGGACGCTCAGAAATGTCACAACTTGCTGTTTTAATCCAGACATAGCAATTATAACTATATTCTTACAAACACTTCATTATATTGGTGTGGAGTAACCACTTTTGGGTGATCACAGTGATGGGAAAGGGAGTGCAGAGAAAATTCATGGCAGCTGAAAATTTCCTGCTGAAGACCCTGTGAGAGAAGGCATAAAATTCTGTGGCTGTTCTTTTCGATCTTTGTCGCAGAGTCTTTATTCAGACACAGTTCCTGCTGATGCTAATTGAAGTTTGATCTGAGTTAGCACTCAGCTAGTAGATGCTATAGGGTACCTCATGTCATCTGTGGTTATATCACCAGAAATATCTATCCTTTTTGTCCCTGTTTGGTTCAAATTTATTTTCTAGGCTCTTCTGCTCCTTCTCTCCACGTGGCCAATGTTTTCATTCTCCCTAATTATGAGGTACCTAATATCATAAATCACTCTAAATACTGATTAACAAGTCAGTCCCTAATGGTAGCTACACAACCTTGTCAACTGGAAAATACTTTCATCCCCCTGCATGTGTTTTCTTCTTCCATGACAGAAATATGAGTCCCACGTGAGAGGGCATTGTTCCCATGTAGCAGCCCATTCTCTTCAAGTGAATATCATCTGTCCTTCTCCTCTAAGATTTTAAAAGGTTTTTGGATTGCTTTTACACATGTGTATTCAGTATAGATACATTTCTGCGAAAAAAATAGTTCATAGCATCTATTGAGTTGGAAAATTAATTAGACGACCTAATTGATTGTGCATGAGTTCCTCTGTGGAATGTGTTCTGCTTCTCTTGCACTCACCCAGCACAGAAAATCTCAGGAGCTAATTCCTCTGGTCTTTTACTAGAAACTGACAATTAATTGAACATTAAAAAAACCCAAGCCAAAACAAAAACTCGAATTAAAAAAAAAACAACATAGCACAAAAAAACATTACATGGAATATTTTTTTTTCTTGTTTTATTGCAGTCGTGCCAAGAGGCCTGAACTCAGTTTGAGGCTCCCTTTATCATTCACAAAACACACAAGTCTGTGTCCCAAAGGCTGTGTAGTCTGAAGAGGAAAAAACCCCAACAGCATCCAGAAGTATTGGCAGCCCCTCGTTACATGTGGGGAGCTAATATACAGGGAGATTAAGTCACTTGTATAAGGACGTACAGGGAGTCCGTAGTGGAGTCTGAAACTGAACCCAGGTCATCTCAGTCCCAGCCAAGTGTCTCAACCACAAGACTATCCCTCCTCTTCAGTATGTCAGTGCAGAAAGTAGGCCAAAAAGCAGTTTCCATCCTTTTATACACAGCATTTTGTAAGGCTGTGAAGTATTATGTATTAGACAGGCATCTGGATCAACAGCACTTTCTGCGGATACTTTTATCTGTAAACAGAAGCAAAGCCTGTAAGGGCTTTGTAAATTTTACATAAATTATTATTTTATCTATAAATAGCATAGTTAAATCTATAACTACTGTACTTAATTTCAAGGCGCTTTAATGATTTTAAAGAATGGAATATGTATTTAAAGGACTTCTGTCTCCTGTGGCTCTCTAATTTCTATATATTTTAGGTTCTGGTACTACGCATGATTCATGATGCATTAGCAGCGATGTGTAGCTCTGCCAGGCTGTGTAGCATGTTACATCATGAGGTGTAAACTGAGAAAGGGAGGCTAAGGTTGTGTGACAGGCTAATGCACCCGTGTTACTCAAAGATTAAATACTCCTGTGTTGGGAGTTAGGCTTGCAGTTTGCTGACCTAAATCTGAGTGATTCCTATTATGTTGAGTATTTACTTATCTTTTGGAGAATCTCTGTGTGGCCAGAGTGTAACAAAACTTCAGCTTTTATCTTTTGTACACCAAATGGAGGAGAAAAAACCAAAAGTGCAATATGTTCATTCATATATATATATATGCATATATATCCATCATCCTTCTGCAGCTGGGATCTCCCATTTTTGTATGAAATCAGCATTTCGGTGTTGAAGAATACAGAGAAAAGGCCAGAACTGTTTGTTCCTCTCAGTGCCCTGGTTAACTTACTCACAGATACCAGGCTGATTTGCTGAACCCCTGATTCCTTTCTCTCACATCACCCAAATAAAAATTACTTATCTGGTTCTCACTGATGTATGTTCTGGAGAACCACTTTTATGAACTTCATTAATTGCAACCATTAATTCCAGATGTTCTGTGCATTTAAACAGATAAATTTCAGTGATTGTCATGGGAAAAAAATTTAAAAATCAGTTTTGAGGAACCACTGGGATATATGCGGCACGGAGGTGAGAGAAACCTTACTTTTCAACCCAGAATCTCTAAAATAAGTAGTGAGAAAGCATCCAAAACTGTATGGCAATCAGTGTAATGGACCATTCAGTGCAAAGTACAATTTTCAAGATTCTGATGCTATTCCCTGTGAGTACATAATTAGTAAAATACAATTGGAGTGTGTTACTTTGGGTTGAGCCAGTATGGCCCAGCTTTTGGAAAGGGGCCTCAGAAGCTGGGTGGATCTCTCTCTTCCCCTCAGCCCCCAACACTGGGTGTTTTCTACATGCAGGAGCGTGCTTGCACAGTCACAGGCAATGGGACTCCCCCACCAAATTGTCATTCTCTTCTCAAAGTCAATGCGTCTAACCCTTCACTTGTAACTGGGACCTGGACTTCATGCTGGATGTCCATGTCCGGGCACTTACAAAACCAACATGTCCTATCTAATAGGGAGGAAACAGAAATCTGTCAGGAGTGTTCAGCCTTAGAACTTGAATATTCATGTTCAGATTCACTCAGGCTGGTGATTGTTTCCCAGGTTTTAATGATTTGCCCCATGTGTGTGGGCAAATGAAATCTTAGGACTTGACATTTCCATCAATAAGTAGAAGAGATGCCCGTTCCAGTGCTGAGGTAAAAATAGAACTGCAATACCTGTTACATTAAAATAATGTATACACAGCAAGTGTAAGAAATAAGAATAAGAAAAGGCCAAAGGCATCAGCACAGTTGCTCTTAAAGGGTTAAGAAATGTGGAACAATATTCTGAGAATGTGGAGTTGCTTGCATTTTGAGTAAAAGCGCAGTGTTTTCCAGTGTTTGCCTAGAGCATTCATGGTATTTTGAAGTCTTTTAGAAAGACTTGCAATTGTTCTCAACTAATATCTTAAGTTAAAAAATAAAATAAAATGTGTCCTTCATTACATCACTACCAGGAGAGTCAGTAAAGACCCTTCGCTCTTTTTTGCCTGCAGCTTGCAAGAAGAGAACTTGATGCTAAGTTTGATAATTGTCTGTGGATTTTTATTTCTTTTTCCCCTGTTTCAAGATACGGAATGATAATTAGCTCTGTACTCTCTCGCTGCTTGGGAATATCAGGCTTTTGATGTCATTTTAACAAAGAGTAATTGACAGTTGTCATAAATAGTTTCTGTAATCCTTAGATTAAAGATGTGATGGTTGCAGAAAGTCCTCAGTCACTTGAGGCCAGTCATTCGTTGACTTTGAGGGGACATCCATCCAGTGCTAAGCAAAGAGAAGACTCCTTCAACCAAGTGCTCAATGAAGACAGGGATTATAGTAGGCCTTAAAGAAATGAGTTTATTTTTTTAAACTAAATACTAATATATTTGATGTTCATTGGCTCTTTCCAATAAATGTAGAAGTCTGGACGTTCAGTGAGTATCTTCGATTTCCTGGAGGTCATTCACAGTTAGCAAAACAGCAGTTTAATGCTTTAGTAAATATTACAGGAAAGTGTTAAAGAAGAGAGAATCCTAGACTCGCTGAAAACTTGTGAAGTCCAAAGACAACCAGAAGGATAACAACTGAGGTAGGGTCCATAGTAATACCTGGAATTGTACAAAAAAATTGAGTATTGAAACCCATGAGTGTTAGCATCTCATGTACTTTATTTTGCTAGATATAATATATATAAATGTTTAATAAAATTATACTTGCTTAGTTGAAAACTCTTGTGAGTCAAGAGTAAATCATTTACCTTCTTGGAAAGAGATGTTTTCTACTTCTAGCAATAGGTGCTGAATACACGAGAGAGTTCCAGAATTACGGCATGTATTCTGTAACATTTCAACAGAGATACTGTAAGACTTACTCAGAGTTAAGCAGTGCATGTTATTACCATGTTTACTTTTTGGACCACAATCTTAATGCAAATCCCATATATGTGGTTATGCAAAATGAGCCAGATTCTGGTCATGATTACACTGGTGTACACACAGAGTGATGCCACAGTTTCACTGAGGAAAGAATCTGATCCTGTAACACAGAGGGTTGCATGGTATTCCAGTTAAAGTAGTTGATGTGTTTCACCACAGAGTTAGATACTAGTGAGATACTAATGTCTGAAGCAATTTTTGGACATTATTGACTTAAATTTGTAAAGCTTCGTGATGTTTTTCGGGGGGTTGTTGTGCAATCATGAAATGACATAATTGTTAAAATATTTCTTGGAAAATCAAAATATTGTATATTGTTGTTGTTGTTGTTTTTCAGATATTTTTGCTGTCTTTTTAGTTATTTACACATAAAGATCTGTGTTACAACCTTACTCAAAAAGAACACTATTAGTTATTCCAAAGTGTTCGGGCTGGTAAAAAAAAAAAAAAAAAAAAAATGGTAAAAAAAAAAAAAAAAAATTCAGTATTTACATCATATAAAATCTCTCATCACTAAAATCATATAATAAAAATACATGTATATGAAAAGTATTGAGAATGCAAAAACCCAGGCAAGTGCCTGGCTGAATAAATTTGGCCGGGGAGCTGTCTGCCATGTGGAGAAGGGTCTTTATGGGACTACAGTCTGCATGCCCCTTGCTTTTGTTCAGTGGAAGCTTTCCACTGCCGTAATTTCTCAGGAGTGCTGGTCCTTTGGGGTTGTGGCAAAGAGGGAGCTTGCTTAGGACAAGCCAGATGATTCTTGGCAGCTGTTAAAAAAGGAGTAAGTAAGAAGAAATTGTTGATCGCTCTAATTACCGCGTTAAAGAACTGCCAGAACTGTAGAAGTTCTACATTCTGTGAGGACCACGGAAGTTATTTGTCCATTTGTCATTATGATAATATATACTTACCAACACCCAAAACATCATTATTACACTTACTGCCTTCCCTTTAAGTCATCCCCACTGAAAGCGAGTCAACTTCTCACCATTCCTGCTGTATGTTTACTCATTGTGTTTCACTTAGTTTAAGCGGGGAAATTGGCTCCCTCCCTCCCTCTCACCTCCCCTTTTTATTTGTAACCCATTCTCAGTTCTGAACTGAGTTTCGTTCCAGTGCTCTGCAGTTGTATTGTGTTTCATGACACTGCAGAGGAACATTTGTATTTTAGAAATAAAAGGTTATTTCTAATGTATTTGTACCACTCCCTCTCCTTTTAAAATAGGAGCAGTATCTCTTTAAATCCTGGGTGTTGCATTATCTGAAAGCATTTTCCCTTTCTTTGGATGTTGGTCTATTTAATATACTGTAAGTCATTAGGATCTATTTTTCTTACACAGTTTACACTACTTTTGGATAGTCTCAGTTATTTTATAGTCAGTGTTTTCTGGAGCCAAAGAGAAAAAAACATATACAGAGCTCATCTACTAGCTTTGTCTTTACCTTGCTATTTAATAGTTAATACTTTGTGGTATGTTAAGAGAGTTTCTATAACGTGGCACTTCTTAAGAACTCCTTTTAAAAAGTAGTAATAAACTTCAGCCAACTTGTTCTTTTTAAGTGAAACTTCCAGAGTTCTTCAATTGAATCCATTCTCCTTAATAATCATCTGGTCTTGACAATAAATATGTCACCAAAGTTAGTTATTTTTTTTGCAAAAAGAGAGATGGAAATCAACTCAGAATTTTATTTCGTTGTTGCTAGTCTGTGAAAGAAATTAGAAAAATTAAAATCTGCAAAGAAATGTTCCTTTGTAGCTTATACAGCAAAGTAGGGTGGGTTAGAGTTTGTCAGGTAACTGATTATTCAGAAATGAGAAGTTACTCTGCATTTAGCTGCATTGCTTACTGTTTTCTTCATCATGGAAAAGAATAAAATGTGGTAACAATTTTCTGTATTTGGACTGCTGCCGCACATAATTGGGAACAACAGAGCTAAAGCCTTGATTTTGGTGAAATGCTTAGTCTGCGTGTTGGATTAAAATGTGTGCAACAAATCACTCCAATTCTGTAATAATTTTTTGAACATTATTTTTTTTATTTTATTACTGTAATGTTATTACTTTTCAGTTACAGACTTCAAGAACTGGGTCAGTTGCAAGAACAAAATTGGCATGAAAATAGTTGTATATTTGTTCTGGAAAACGGATTGCCAAAATACTTTTGAAAATAGTCAGCCTGAATTGTTCTGTACATCAAATGCAACTGATAATGTTAGGCTCACACGGTTAGTAAGCTGTTGTTTAGAGGCCCTGCTCCTAGGAAGACTAGATAATATTTGCTAGATAGACATGTTAAACAGATCATCTGTGCAGAAATAGATTTGTGAAGCAGCTTACGGAATGGAAAATAAATTTAGGCTGAAGTGTGCCAGCAAGTCAATATACGAGAACAATTTGCAACAAGCAAAGGTGAGGAAGACATGCAGAAAATGGGGTCATCAGAATCGGGAATTAAGAGGATAATAATCCTGGGGCTGGAATATATGAGGCAGTAACTAACTTCTGTGGCTGACTAATACACAATAAAGAGTTATGATACCAGTGGAAGTTATTTATTGCAAGTGTTAGATATGCTTCCATAGATGTTTTTTACTCTCGTTAAAATAACGAGAGGCAACTTGGAGCTGTGATCTGTCCGCAGCACAGCTGTGGTATTCTGAGACGTTTCTGCTGCCAGATTTATACCCCTGCCAGAAACAGTGCCTGAATGGTTTGCACTCCGAGGCCCTAGCTCCAGTGACATCTTAGCACTAGCCAGCGTTGAATCTCAGCAGTCAGAGCTCCGTGCTGCACTGTGTGCTGAAGCAGCTGCGAAAGGGTCTTGTTCATACGTGAAGCCATCTCTGGTGCTGGAAGGGAGCAGGCAGAAGTGGCATGGTGATAATTTTTTTTTTTTTTACATACCACAGCTAAACCTACCAAACCTCGTTGGTAAGAAGTGTTAGACATCATAGGAAATAAGTTTTAAAATATTTACAAAGTTTTGTTTTCTTTTCTTCTGAACACCCTCTGATATCTTTGCCATGTACTTTCCAATGATGACACATTGGGATCTGACTGGGGTGAGTAATGGTGTCTGGCTGGGGGGAGGAAAGGACAGAGAGTGCTTAACAGTGAGTAATTACTTAAGGAAATGGCCCGCATGGAAAAAAGAGTGTTTGGTTGCATTTATCAACTGCCATTTCAATGTCACCTGCAGACGGAGAATTATTGTGTCTGAGTTTTTAAATGGTTGGAAGGCAGTGCACTGAGCTAGCAGGAGAATGTTGTGTTGTGTGTGTGGTCTTGATTCAGTCTGTGATGCGAGATGTGCAACATGCCCCGTGTTAGGAAAGACCGAGGTAAATAATAGTTATCCCACAGGTTCCTGAGCGTGGTCATTCACTTTTCTGACCAGTAGTTAAAAGCCACAAAGGCCTGTATGCCAAACATGGTTTCATGATAGCCCACAAGCAACTGAAAGGGACATTTTGCAAGTGAAAATGGGGTTATGGAGCACATTGCTCTTCCCTATTGCTCTGGTACAGTGCCACACACACGTTTACTCCTGAAAACACCTAGAATAACCTCGAAGGACATTTGGAAATTGAGCCTGAAATGCTAAACCTCTGTGTTCTGTAACATTCTATGCTGTGGTGCTGCTTACTGGTACAGTCAGCTGGGTCATGCCATGCTCTTGTGTCATTTCTGAGACTCTCTGTAGTTCTTGGAGTTTTACTGCAAAAATTCTCATTTCAGGCACAGCACGTCCTGTCTCCTGAAATGAGGCACGTGGTGTTTTTCTCCATCATCTCTGAATGTATTGCTACCCTCTCTGAAGAGAGTGAAAGGGTTGAAGTACAGTGAAACGTACAATGATGGAAGCTGTGGGTTTTTCCGTTAACAGTATACTTGTTTGTGTAGTGAGAGGTATCATATGGTTTCCAATCCTGTCAGATTGGACAGGTGGCTTTCTCAAAGAACTAAAATTTTAAGAGTAGTTGTTTCTTATATCCATGCTGCCATTGTGTCACCACTTATTTCAGATTTTACATCAGAATATCTGATACACATTTCTTCTATTCCTGGTTTTTAAACTCAGGAAAAGTGATGGGAGTTTTGTTTGTGCGAGCACACCTGAATCAGTTTAGGTAAATATGGTTGTATGTGTGTCTTTTTAAGATTCATTTAGGATTCTTCATTCATGGCTTAGTGAAAGCTAATTTTTTTAAATGCTTTCTTTATCCTTGTTCCAAAACCATAATTTGCTTGGTGTCATTCTCATATCATTCTTATTGGTGACATTGGAATCGATACATTCAGAGTTCCCTTCTCCCCCATTAATTTTTCCCATATATAAGTGTCCAGCTACTGGACATTTTTGGAAACTCTTTCGGGAATATTATAATCTGCTTTTCTAATCCTAATCTTACTTTTTCTAAACTAAAAATGATGCTTAAAGCAAAATTTCCCCCTTATAACAGAGAAGTGATATCTTTTCTTATATATATAGCATTCTCAGCATCTGCCATTCCAGGCCAATGTTTCTCTTTTATCTCCAGCTGGTAAAAAACCCAATCACCAACCCACTGAACAGCAGAAACAAAAATGCTGCTAGGCAGGAGAGTAAATTGTAATAAAGATCAGCTTTAAGGTACTTCACTTGCCTTAGAGCCCTTTCTGACCTTTGTTTCATTATTTATATGATAATGGAATATTCCTTTCCCTTTTCCCTGTACTAAAGAAAGGGAAAGTTGCCAGTTTGTGTTGCTGAGGGTGGTTTCAGTTACACAGCCGTCTTGGCTGGATTTGGGGGTTCATGCAGAATTTACCCATGTGCTAACACCTGGGAGGAAGGCTTCCTCCCTCCAGGCAGCGTTCTGGGTTTGCTGTTCAGCCAGTGTGCAGCACAAGGTTCTGTGTGAGCTGTGCATGCTGTGTGCTGGAAAAACAGCATTTTATTGTTACCCATTTCTTTATGATGGCAAGAGATGACACTTTCCTGTTATTCAGTAATGAGATTTTGATTGTGATAAGGTAAATGCTGGTTTGCTAGGGTCCCATCTTTCAACCTTTGCACCCATTCTGTTTCCATTTATTTTAACAGAGGTGGAGGAGTTTGTCAACTTCCCTAACAGGTGATTATCAGATTGGAAAAATCAGGCTGTTAATGTCAAACATCAAGAACTCTTTCTAGGAGATTTATAAGGAATGAATCTTCGAGGAAAGAGTAACCAGAATTTTATCCAGCATCCTTGCAGTAGAGTAATTGTTTGATCCCAACACCCAGCCCTGGGTTACACCACTCGTGACCGGCCGCCAGCTGGATTTAACTCCGTTCACGACCACTCTTTGGCCCGGCCATCCAGCCTGTTTTTACCCAGCGAAGCCTGTGCCCATCCAAGCCTCGAGCAGCCAATTTCACCAGGAGAATGCTGTGGGAAACAGTGTCAAAGGCCTTGCTAAAGTCAAGGTAGACAACATCCACAGCCTTTCCCTCACCCAATAAGCAGGTCACCCTGTTGTAGGAGATCAGGTTTGTCAGGCAGGACCTGCCTTTCATAAGCCCACACTGACTGGGCCTGAGCATCTGGTTGTCCCACATGTGCTGTGCGATGGTACTCAGGATGAGCTGCTCCATCAGCTTCCCAGGCAGTTCCATTAGTTCAAAATTTTTTTTTAAACTGTATTTTTACATTAAAGACTATATTGTGCTTGAAAGCAAACAGAGGTTAACATGAAGTGAGAGCTTAAGATGGGTGAAAGTCTTGCGTTATCCTGATGCTCTTTGGTGACCCTCTTTGGTGCTGTCCAGCATTACTTGGAACAGTTATTATTTATTGCTGTACTTGGTTTTGATCAAAGCTTGCCAGTACTACATGTTTCAGCAGCCTCTCTGTTTTTAGGAACATAAAAGATCTTTTGAGAAGATAACTAAAATTATTTGATGATTGTATCTGAAACAGGAACGAGTTATAAATCAAAATACAGCTTGATTCTTTCCTGCAGACTTAATAAACTGTATTCTTGCATGGTGTAAACCAGCTTCGTTCTATTGCCCTTTTTCTCTTTTTGATGGTATATGAACTTAATGTGGTTTTACAGTTCCTGCTACCTTCTCAGTTGTCTGAGGCTCCTGTGGAATTATTCCTTATCAAAATAGCGAAGAAGTACGTGAAGAAGCAGTTAAAGTTGTTAGATAACCATGACTGATGCCTCACTGAAGACTGTGTGCACATGCTGAAATTTGCCTAAAAAGTGACTTAAAATATTTGAATTATCAGTTGCACATCTTTAAGAAATAATTTTACTAAAATAAATTCGAGTCAACATTCTTCAGTTAAAATGAAATTAATTCTGGAAAAAAAAGCAAAAAAATCATGTAATAGCTTTTCTGGCTATATTTTTCCCCTTTTTCTCTTTTCAATTCCTGACTGATCACTTGGTACCTTGTGTTTGAGCTTTACGCTTTGGAGTAGTTTGAGCAATAGGAAATGACACAAAGATATAAGAAAACTTTGTTGTTACAAAATAAAGATTGGGGTTTTAAGCTCATATCCCAAGTCAGTGCCTTGTAGCATAGACCCTAGGGTTTACTGCATCTTCTGAAATCAGCACATTTCATAAGACCAAACACCTTCGAGGAAAATGGTGTAACTCAAGGAAATCTCTTTACATGTGATGCCATTTTCATTTTTCCATGGTATTAGTGGAATCCCATTTCCTTCTTGTAGGCCTTCATCTTGTAATGCGTCAAAAAATCTTAAACCCACTGCTAAAAATGCTTTAATTTTAGAGCTCTTTTTATTAAGCCTCTGTATAAAAAAATGGACTTGAAGTGTGTATTTCTCTGTGGCCATAGGTCAGTGTGTACATCCAAATGATCTTTTTCTTATGCTTTTTCTGACCTTTCGAATTTTCCATTAAGAATGCAAAAGAAAATCATACTTGTGAAAAGGTGAAAGACTGTGTCTGAGAAAACAGAAGGAATGTTGTACTCAGCAGAAAACTGAGTATTAAGAATAAAATTTATCAAGGCAAAAGATTAAGTAAAAGCAGTCTATAATTCTCCATACTGAAGTGCTATGAACTTGGATAATAACAAATAGGGGCTGGATTTGCTTGGTTTTGAAGTGCATATTTGACCTACTTCTTGTTGCTGAAACCTTGTGGAAAGATTTGCATGGTTATAAAGTTAACTTCATTGGGTTCACCATTTTTCTAAGTCATATTAGCCACTGCAAAGTCATTTATAGCTTGAAAGCAAACAATCGTAAATGCTGATCCATTCATAGTCTACCATAAAATACAAGATGGGTTATTCACTACTGTCTGACGCGTGCTTCCCGCTGCCACGGAGAACAAAATGACTCCTTTTTAAACTGTCTATATATAAAAATGGCATAGGGACAGTCTACAATGAGGGATTTCATCCTGAGGAGGTACACTGGAGATTTCCTGTTGGCGACACAAAACTCATGTTTCTAAAGAAATTGTCATCTATTGTTTTAATATTAGGAGTTTTAATTTTGGGAAGTTTGCATACTGTGAACTATGCATTTCTGTTTTGTTCATGGATGAAGAATTGGTCTTGGAAATAAATTTTTTAATTGATAGGTATAATTGATCATGACTTACTTGTATTCGTGTGTGGAAGGAATAAGATAAAGGCAGTAATATTTGGTTTTTTACTACATGCTTCCAAAGCTGCATTTCTGTGATGAGAAATGAGAAAGAAGGCAATGTAAGTTTTGACAAAAGCAAAACAAGCCTGTCTAACTAGGAAGATGAAAGCATATACAAAAATGCTTAAAACCGGGAAAAGAACGTGATAGAAATTGTAGTGTAGAAAATTAATATGGAAGTGAAGGGACACAGTGAGAAATACCAAGCCAAAAAAAGTTAAGGCGATGAAAAGGAATTTGGTAACTGAGGGTAAGAGAGATGTTATCAGAGATTCTGACCTGTTTCATGATGAGGCTGACAGAATTGCTAGGGAAGAGGAGGGAGAAATGTTCAGTATACATAGCTGTACTGCTTGGAGGGGATAGGACAGAAATTTTATCGTTGCAATCTGATAGCAGTTAAGGATGACATTAAACAGCAATATTTGCATTTACATTTATACAGCTTGTCCAGCTAACCAGCACCATGGAGACTGAAAAGAACTAGCTGAAGGGTTCTCAGATCGTGCATGTTAATTCTCTGTAAATCTGCAAATACGGGAAAATGTCCAGAGGGTGGAAGAAAATGATTGTTGTTCCAATATTTTAAGAGGAGAAGAGATGATCTGGGTGATTATAGGTCTGTTAAACAGGCAAGAAATTAGAACAGCAATTGTAGGATGTAATACGTAGTTAAGGAAGAGTAAATGGTCTATAATGCCATTTAGTACAAGTTTATCAGAAAGATCTTTCAAACTAAGATGATAACCTTTCTGTGAGGATCATGTTTAATTGTTGAAGATAATAGTAACGATGTAGTACTATTGTATAGATTAGAGGACTTATGTAAACCATTTTATTTATTATCTCAAAGAGTGACTTGATTTATCAGCAGAATTGTAGTGTACGGACACAGCATCCCTGGATTGGAATGAAGATCAGTTAAATTATAGGCTTCAAGGTGCATCTGGTGTGGGGGAGATGGGGCAGATGGGAAAGGCATCCGTTCTGCCCTATTTCACCCTTTTTATCAGTGGCTTAGTGGAAACATATTATTGCTAACAAAGTTTGGAAGTGGCATGAAAATTGGAGGAATTTATAATGTCATGCCTACATGTGGATTACTCAGTGACCTTGACTGAGGCACCTGATAACTGTTGCAGTACAGAGAAACACCGGGTTGGTAATTTGCTTGGCCATGCTTACAGGATGTCCTGGTGCACCATGACAGACAAACATTTTAGGATCACTTGTGAGGAATTAACCAGAGTGTGCGCCCCGGATGTACGGGAGACAGCAGGAGTTGGCGGTACCACTGTTTGGTTTTTGCCCCTGGAGAATGGAACAAAATAAAGCCTACTAATATTTTATTAACATCTTAGTTTAATTCTGTCTGTTGGCTGAGTAGCCTGTCCTACCATAAACAATCAAAGCAGATGTGTTCCACATGCCCTCCATTCAGCTGTAGGCAAAGCTTACCCACATATCTGGTACAGCGTATGCCTGAATAACAGTGAGAACTGTCCTCAAAAAACTTCCTGCAGTCTGTATTCTCTTCCCTTGAGACTAATTTGAGAATAACACTCGTGGAAAGAAACACATCCCTAACTATCAGTATTATTTGAATTAAGGCACTGAATATTTAAAACCAACTGAGGAAAAGAGCTCCCTAAGAGTATTGCTGGAGATTAAACCAAGCAGCAGAGGGGATGTGCAGAATCTCAAGTGTATAATACTCCTGGTAAATAGTCACAGTGTATTTATAGAGATTCTTACTTTCAGTAGATTTGAATGAGAAGAAAACTTGAGATAAATCCTCTGCAGAACACTGCTAAGTAAAATTGTTGGTCTGGTGGGCAGTTTGTGTGCAGACTTGCCAAAACGTGCTGCTGTTTTGCTTTGTTATGAGTTTTGTTGTGTAATTTTATTGCGATGCTGATGAGGTTTTCTGTCCTTGGTGCAGATTACAGGACTGGCCCTTGCTTCACTTTGGTAACCAACCAGATGTGCCAGGGACAGCTCAGTGGAATAGTCTGCACAAAAACCCTTTGCTGTGCAACAGTTGGGAGAGCGTGGGGCCACCCCTGTGAAATGTGTCCTGCCCAGCCACATCCTTGCCGCCGAGGCTTCATTCCCAACATTCGAACCGGGGCCTGTCAAGGTAAGTTAGCAGCAAAGCTTCCCCAAAAGCTGCTGAAATTGTTACTGTGTTAATCTTAATTGAGTTACACTGCTGTGAATAACCTGTCCTAAGTCATTCTCAGCTATACGTGTGAGGAATGGAAAAACATTGTCAGATGCATTACTTCATGATTCAGTGAGTGCCTGATGTTCAAGTGAGTACATTAGTAACTTAGGTCATGTGAGAGCAGCCAGCATCTTAATGAATTTCTCACTGCCAGCAGCCCTTTCCCTTGGTTCTGTAACGGTGTTTTTCTGAGTGTACCACTGGGTCATTCCGTAGAGGAATCCATTCTGTTTCAGAAAGCACTCAAAACATGCAGAAATCAATCTGTGGCAGTACTGTTCCATTTATCCAGTGTGGGGTTTTTTAGCCAAAATTTGTTGATTTTGGATTCATCTTGGGTGTCTTATCTCATGTGATCTACACAGCTTTGACCCGGAGAAAAGTGCCTGTTGTTGTGCCATTTGAAATGCCCTATTATATATTTGATACAATTTTAGAAATGCATTTGTTTCAAATCGTAAAATCCACCCAGATGTTGCTTACTTCTTTCAGAGCATGCCTTACCATAGAAAGTCCTTACACTGCTTTTGGCTTTTATTCTAATACTTCCAGCTGTATAAATTCTTTTATTGTCTGGATGTCTGGCAGGAAACAGGAGAAAGTTAACAGGGGCAGCTATGTATTAAACTGATGTGGATTATACATTCCCAGGACCATATCTCTGGGGCTAGTTTATTTCATTTTGTCTAACATTTTCTAGTAAGTTACAATATTTTTGAAAATAGGGGAGATAAATAAAACTACCCATAGATTTATAATATTTAATCATGAAATTACTGTGAAGGACTTCAAGGCATTCCATTGCATTAAAAATGTAGATATCCTCTGTCACAGGCCAAGTCCTGCCTGGTGCCTGCATGATGAACAGGCACGATGAGCTTGGAGGTGGACACATTTGTGTGAGCCACATAATGCGTACATGTTTTGACCTCAGCCATTCTGTTCCCCCTCTCACTGTAAAGGTCAGGATTAAATTGTGCAGAAATCTGTGAATCGAGGTTCTGGACACTTCTGAAATCTTATGTGCATAAATATGTGGCCCACACCCCTGAACTTGTGCCACACCTAGTTATATCCCTTTTGTTTGTGTCAGGGAGAAGCTGCAGTGACCTCTCTTAACGGGTTTGTGCATTTCGGAATAAGGCTACTTCTGCTTGCTGCACATTTCTTAGCATGCTGCTACATTTATGCTAATCTGTATGCAGTGCCAACACAGTTTTGGCCCTGTATGTTTGACTTGTACTTTCCAGTTTTCCCCTCGCTTGTAATGTGTTCATAATTTCAACAGATCTGCTGCGGAACCATATATTAGCTTTATTTTTCATGCAATTGTACTAAATCCAGTCCTTTTGAAATCAGATAACAGCCATTCAGACTGAAGACATTTCAGGGATTTCACATCCATATTCAATCTAAGTAAAGGAAAGCAGGTTAAATAAAATCCAGGTTCTCTGAAGAGAAAAAGGAACCGTTATTATTGTGTGGAGAAGTCAGAAAAAATAAAACAGAGGGGAGGACAAGTTTATTTTAAAAAGTAAATAGAATATCACTGCCCACAGTTTGACTTTGTCTGGCTGGCTGAAAGTTAAACTAATATCACAGCTGAGATTTTTAAAGATACAAAGGAGGAAAATGAAAGCCAAAAGGTGGGATTTTGAAACAGACATTGTGACTCAGGAGCATGACTTCTGTTTTTTTAATTTTTTTTTATTTTTTTTTTTCCTGAAGTCAGTACAGTGCCATGAAGTCTGGCTGATGACTGTTATTAAAGCACGGCGCAGTGCTGCAGCTCGAGTCCCAGCAGCAGTGTGGCTGTGTCGGGGGTGCTGAGGCTGTGCTGGTTCTCTGTGCCTCCCAGCACAGCGTTAGCTTGGGCACAGCACTGCTCTGGCTCTGCTGCTGCACCCCCGGCCCGGGGATCTTTACGTAACGCTCTGCGATGTGGTACAGATATGCCCCTTGGCGTTCCTGAAACTTCCTACTCGTGGCTCCCAGGGAAATTGCCTCTTGGCCTTTTGTACAGACATAATACTTTGCTTTTCAGACTACAAGACACATTACAGCTGGCTCTCTGGGATTCATAAAGGGAGATTTGAAGGCGTCATCTCCTTCAGCTTCTGTCCCTGTGTTGAAACCGATCCTAGTGTGAAGCCCAAGAATTCAAGAAACCGGGTTTTACCAGCAGCAGCTGGTACTCCCTGGGGAGATGGGGGAAGCACAGGCGTTTGGGTTGGAGAGTGGCAAGTGCTCTGTTTGCTCCCGAAGGACCAAGGACGGGGAGCAGCAGACACAGGGCAGCCCCTGGGGACTGTCTCCTAATTGCAGTGCCACTCCTCCTCCTTTGGTCTCTTTTCTCTAGCCGTTACTAAGCTGTAGCAACACTTTCGCAGCTAAGTCAGGACACACATGTTGTTATGCTAGAAGAGCTGTGAGGCCAAAATCTGGGGCCTCTTGAAAATGCTTGTCTTGAGCTTCCTACATAGCCTGTGATACCATCTTTGCTGTTTCATTTCCTTGAGTGAAAAAATTAAAAGCAAAGACAGAGAAATAAAGGGGAAAAAATCCCTCCAAATTTATGAATGTCTAAGCAGATCATTAATAATTCTTCCTGAGACATTAATTATAGCTATGAAACTTCTTGAATCAAACCCTAACCCCAGATAAGGTCTTTTGGTGCTGATCTTCCCTGAGTAACAAGTGAATCATTTCCATCAATAATGCCTATGCGGTTCCCCACGCCTCTCCAGGAGGCCCCTCCATGCACATTGCTCACTGCTCCTCCACAGCTCCTGCATCTCCGTGCTGGTGGGCTGTGCACTGTGTGGAGCTGCCAAGATTTTCAAAGGGGCAAGTAATTTTGGATGCCCAGCTTCAGATACTTGAAAGGAACCTGGGTTTTGGCAGGCTGTGTTCTCTGTACATCATTCCCCAGATGTTTTGGAAAAACAAAGCAATAGCAGTTAGATGTTTAATGTCTGTAACAATAATAGCCATGTGATTTCTTGCAGAAAATATTTAGAGTACTGTACTTAATCATACTTTGCATAGAGTAATTACAAAATTAGTGTCTGTCTTCTCAAGCAACTATCATAATATTATGATGGGTGAAGAATGGATGTCGACATATTTACTTTAATTTCTGTGTAGACAAATTATTATGGCTGTTTTTGAGAAATGAATTAAAAGTGGGTGTTTTTTCCTTTTTTATATGATAGATGTGGATGAATGCCAAGCCATCCCTGGGATCTGTCAAGGGGGAAATTGCATTAATACTGTTGGATCTTTTGAGTGCAAATGCCCAGCTGGACACAAGTTTAATGAGGTGACACAAAAATGCGACGGTAAGAACTTTTAGGACTTTCTTCTGAAAGTAAAAGGGGAAAAATCTTTTTTTTGGGGCCAATTTTGTTTAGAAGTTTGTTACAAACTTTCCAATCTCTTTTGCCTTGAATATGCAAATATTATTCTTCATAACAAATAGGAATAACGGTCTTTTCTTCTTCTAAACCAGAGAATCTTAAATATTGGCCCTGCAGCTTTTTCCAGCCTTTTATTCATGTAACATTTTACAGACTTAAAGGTACATCTGAAACAAATTAAACATTAAAACTAAAAATACGTTATAACAGATATGTTGCTTTAGAAATGCTTGAGTCACACGTCTCTCTGTGGAGCTTTTAACCAAAACGTGCACATAACTGGAAGGTTCAACACGTTCCCACTTACTCAGGTAAACTGTATTTAACATTAAGGGGTTTGACACTGCTGAGTGAGGACTGCAGGACTATGCTATAAATTCATCTTTATGGTTGCAGATGTTGAGGAAGGACAAACATTTTATCTTTCCTTATTGGTCATCCTATTTTGGAAGTGCAACAGGTGCTAGCTGTTAGTATGGAAACTTGCATAGCGTGATTATGGAATCTTACTAATTTTTAACTGTGATTCGATAGTATTTTTCTCTCTATAATATAATAATCAGGCTTAGAGGTCTCATTTGCTTTAAGAGAATTTTGGATCCATAAGGAACATAATAATAAAATGTGTCAACTTCGTAGTTTTGATTCATCTTTATGGTGAAGTCCAGATAATGTTTAAACTCTTACAACTGATTATCCTTTCAGTCATTAGATGAAAACTAATTAATTTGAGCAGACAAATTTTGTAAGTGGTTAGTGATTTTGGAATGACAACTTTCACTATCATAAAGGTGTGTGACTGTGACAGTGGTGTGTGCATCCTTCACCCTTTCTTAGATCAGGGTGCCTTTAAGGAAGCACTCAAAATTTTTTAGTCATTTTGGAAGAATTATGACTTACTCTTTCAAAAGAAAAATCCCTATTTCAAGAAAAACTCTGTCATTTAATCATGGATTAGGGAAAGCAGTTTCAGAAGAGTTTGTACACAGCACAGTTTTACAGTTTTCATATTGACTCCAGTGTTTTTGGCAGAGAGTAACCCACATTTAGGGTAGAACAACATTGCAAGTGTTTCCTTCTGTATATGAAGTACCAAGATCATGTTGAATAGGAAAGACTGAACATGAGCCTTGTTAAGTATTAGTAATTGAAAAACTGAGAACTTAGGCTTGCATAGGCTGCACTGTATAAACATTCCTATGGTATTTTTCAATTGCTGAATTATGTAAAAAAAGCAAACAACCCAAATAATGAATGAAAAAACCCAAACAGCCACCACCTCCAGAGCCTGCACATCGTAATAGTTGAGGGATTGGACCCAAGAACCTGGGATAGCTTGGTTTGTTCCCAAATCCTGCCACAAATTTCCTGCCCTGTCTCGTGAAATCCCTTTGGTATGATCACCTGGCTGTAAAGATAAGATGAAGTTTTCTTTCTTTAATTCCATACTTGCAAATTTTTGAACCTTGGCAGACAGAGACTTACTTTCAGTACATCTCCATATTGCATGTACCAAGCAATTTGAGTTAAAGCTGTGTATGTATTAATGCAATTAAAGAATTAAAAGTAGCACCCTTATACCAGTGGCATGAAATAGGATAGGGATTTAACAGTTAAGAACATATTCGTGTAACAACGGAATATCCATTCTGCTTTTTTAAATTACTTTTTTGCAATTTAAGTTAAAATCTCCAATCTAAGACAAGGTATTTGCCATACAGTAATTAACTGTAGTTCTAAGACATAATAATTAACATCTGATCATGTGCTTGGTTTAACTTCCTATCCAGCAAGTAGGACTTCAACTCCACTATCATGATATCCCCCTGCAGTGCTGTGTCCAGCTCCGAGGCCCCCAACACAAGAAGGACACAGACCTGCTCCAGCAGGTCCAGAGGAGGCAACAAGCATGATCACAAAGTGCCTGGAGCCCCTCCCCTGTGAGGGCAGGCTGAGAGAGTTGGGGGTGTTCAGCCTGGAGAAGAGAAGGCTCCGGGGAGAGCTTATAGCGACCTCCCAGTGCTTAAAGGGGCTGCAGGAAAGATGGGGAGGGACTCGTTATCAGGGGGTGCAGGGATAGGATGAGGGGTAACGGTTTTAAACTAAATGACGGTAGATCTAGATTAGACATAAGGAAGCAATTCTTCCCTGTGAGGGCGATGAGACACTGTCCCATGTTTCCCAGAGCAGCTGTGGCTGCCCCCTCCCTGGCAGGGTTCCAGGCCAGGTTGGACGGGGCTTTGGGCAACCTGGGCTAGTGGAAGGTGTCCCTGTCCGTGGCAGGGGGTTGGAACTAGGTGATTCTTAAGGTCCCTGCCAACCCAAACCAGTCTGTGATTCTCATGTGTCCTTCGGTACTGATTTAGTAGAACTTGCAACTCCCTGCTGAATTACCAGTACTGGTTTTTCAGTGGTAGTGACATCATGATAGAAATCATCAGGTACAGTGAGACAACACAAACTGCATTTAAAGTGTTACGTTATTTCACTGTTTCATAGAATCACTCCTCTTCCAGTTTCATAAAATTTATTTCATTAATACTTTTTTGTGGTAATTGGGGGATGTAATTGTTCCTGGTGTGGCATTTACATCTGCGAGTGCATCGAGTATACTTACCTTTATAAAACTTGCATACTTAACGATGACCATGTTGCTTATACGAACGTCAACACTAATATAAATACTGAAATACTGTTTGGGTTAGGCTCAACCCTAAAATAAAGAGTGATGATTTTGCTTTTAAAAAGGTCGGACTCTATATAAACAGCAGCAACACTGGCTTTAAGATAAACATTGGTGAATTTGAGTCAGAAAATGCTTGAATCTGATCCATTTACGACTGCATTTTTCTCTGTTAATTAAGGGCTTTATTCAGACCAAAATTCAATTTCCACATTTTTTGTCACTGAGACTTTTGGGACTCCTGTGGAGTATAATCCTGGAGCGGAAGCCAGAAGTCTCTTAGCAGTGCTCCCAGGGCACTCGGACTTGAGGCTTTGGCAACACCCTTGAAGTAGCACTGAACAAAAAGTCACACCCCTCTCACACGCCCAAGCGAGGAATGAGACCCACATCACGACAGCTAGCAAGATGCTGGGGAAGAATGTGTGCACAGGGGGCCCGAAGCCCCACACTGCTTAGGATGGGTCAGGCTGCAAGGTCTGGTTATCTGTATGGCACCCGAGTCCTTCCACTCCTTTCCTGCAAAGTCAAGGGGCCACAAATGTATTAAAGCATCCAGTGCTTTACTTAGGGGAAGAGAAATTGATAATTTTTATGTCACTGAATTTTTGTATTACCATCTTCACAGGAGAAGTAGAACAGAGATCCACTCTACTTGCTAAAACTCTCATTAACAGTCCTGTGGGATTTTGGGTGTTACCCCATCTGTTGGGGTCAAATTCCAATTTAGGCATTACATTTAAATTCCTCCAATCATATTTAATGACTACGATATTATTCACTCCTTGCCTTGGCGTGTTGGGTGGTGTTGCAGTATTTCATCTCAGAAATTTTTGTGGTTGGTGAAGTCATTATTACAGCCATGTGTCTATCTCTTTGTAGATCTCTGGAGGGAGAGGTTGGATAGAGTCCTGTGATGCCATTATTTCTGGCTGGATTCTCCCTGTCGGGAGAACAACTGGGTGGTTGTACATGGCTGTGACAGGCAGTTGTCACTGATCACTCTAGGGAATAACCTCCCTTTATGCTCTGCTTTGCGGATTCTTGTAGGTACCATGGAAAAAAGTGAGCTGATTTTTAGCTCAGCTGGACTCCAGGTTCCTAGAAGATGAGAGCACTGCTAAGTAGATACAGCTGCATTGTTAAGACAGTGACTGGAAACCAAGGGGAAAGTAACTACACATCACAGGCAGGCTACTGATGGTAATTAAGGAGCAACTGGGGCTGGCATAGGTTGTTATTCACATGACTGTAGGTAACAAACTCCAAGCGATGGAAGAAACCCTTCAAGTTCCTCTGTTTGTGTATACAGCTATGATCAGGTATTAAGGTATCTGTTAGGTTTTTTCTGTAGACTTTGAAAATTTTTCTGTATTGATTGTGTGATGATGATTTAGCATGTGGATTGAGATTCGTTAGGGAAGAAATTAATGATATGGACTTTTATTTTAAAATTGCTGACAAAATCTAGGAGGAATTGTAGACATTGCCTGACTTCTGCAGTAGGTATTTCACTTAGTGGAGAGAGCCAGGAAAGGTATTTTTTGCTGCCTGCAGTCATCCTGCTTTGAGGTATAATCCTGTCAAGTTGCATTAGTTAAACGGTGCCTAGCTGCTCGTGGCTTTTATACGGGGGATTTCCAAGAAAAACCCAAGTGTGGTAAGAAGGATGGGTAATTCAGTAGGTGCTCCTCTCCCCTTTGAGTCAGTATTGAACCACTGCCTCAGTATGGTGCCAGGAGATGCTGTGCTGCCGGAGACACCATGTGACATAACAGTTAAGCTCCCGATCACTGTGGTCGTTACAGGTCCCATGACGGTTTTCTTAATTCTAGTGTGCAGAATTCAAACTGGAGGGATTACAACTTACTTACCGTTAGTAAATCCCCTCTGCAGTTTTTCATCCATCATTATTAAGCAGTAAAATGAACTCCTTAGCTTTTTACAATTTACAGATACAATATTTTCTCAGGTTCTGTTTCACTTGTGTTTATAAGATGCCCAAGAGAAGATCCTGATTCAAAACTGCTGCCCCAACCCTAGTACATAAGTTAGGGCAGATTTCAGACCACACGGAATTTGGTCATTAATACTGATTATAAAATGCCGTTTCTTGTGTCAGAACTAATTTAGCTAACCTGCCCCTGCTTCTCTTTTTGCCTTGAAGATATTGATGAATGCAGCACCATTCCTGGAATCTGTGATGGAGGAGAGTGTTCAAACACAGTTAGCAGTTACTTCTGCAAGTGTCCTCCAGGGTTTTATACAGCTCCTGATGGCTTAAAGTGCATAGGTGAGTAGAATCCTGTAAATAATAAGATGTCGGTGTCATGAACATTCATGAATATCTGAAGTGGGTAACAGCACACCAGAAATGAATTTCGACTCATGATCTTGAAATCCTTCTTTTATGTAGAAGTACATAATGGGTCTATATACGTATTCCGAAATGAGTTATCTATTTGCAGGATGTGTTTCCTCTTTCCCCCTTTGTTATGACCTTCACGTTCATTTTTCTTGCAACAGTTTTTCTGTTACGCTGTATTTGTTGCCTTAAAATGGGCAAAGCTTGTTTAACAACACATCTCCTCGATATTCTTGCTCTCAAGTTTGTCTTGGATTTATATTCACGTCCACGTTATATTCAGCAGTCATTTAGAAAAGCAGATATACTTGAGAAAGAGGGTGATCACACCAAACAGCTTTCTCTTCCTCACTTTAAGTGTTGTGACCTTAATGCAGGTATTTTTCATTAAAGGAAGTAGTGTGATAACCTAGGTGTGGGACCTTTGTATCTGCTTTCATGATATTGATGATTTGGCATCATGATGATACTGTTCCTTCAGGTTTTCACTGTGACAGGTCAGGAACCTGTTTTCCAGATCAGGAATCAAAGGACTGTGTGAATTAAGACTGTCACTGCAGTGCCAAAGCCATGAAAGAGTCGTGTTAGCACTTACTGCTTCTGGGAAGCATACAGCCTGCTCCTAGGCAGGTCAAGTATTCAATTTTTTTTTTTTTTCCTAATTTTTATGCAGTAATTTCTTTTTTCACTGCTAGTGCTGAATTTTAAGCACTAATTTGAGAATCAAATGGAAGATGTATTTCCTCAAGTTTTGGCTTGTTGATTTAAAGGCTCAAAACACTGCGCCATCACTGGGGTTTAGGAGAGCACCTTGTGTAGTACCTTTGGTAAAAAATCATTTGGGAAAAAAATGGGGAGAAAAATGACTTCACAGACAGAAGTACCAAATGTTACTAACTTGCCCAAGAGATCTGGAAGTAGTTTGGGTTATGATTCATTTTGAATGATGCCGTTCTATTTCTGCAGGTTGTGAAAAATGAACTTTATTTCTTCTGTTACCAAGAACAGCATTTTGGTAGATTGGATCCATGCCAGCGGGAGCTGCTTTTATTGCTTCAGATGAATAGCTCCTAAATGACTACGGATCATTAAATCATTGGGTGCTGCTTGTACTTAATATTGGTGAAGGAGAGTCACCTTTATTTTTGAAAACAATTCTAGGGATGCCCAACGTCCATTTGCTTCATACTTCTTACAGTCGCTGCTTAGTCAGGACTGCCCAACATTCCCACCCATGTTACATTCCTGCAGTTTTCCAGCCTTTTTTACCCTCTGTATTTGTAGGCTAAAGTAGTTCAACTAAAGAATTGGGTATTTAAATGATGACAGGCTGTGTTAAGTAATATGCCAGACTATGAGCCATCATTAAATTTTTGGCTTTGTGTCCCAAGGCAAAACGTGCTAAATGGGAAGCACTATTAATTATCTGCAGATATTTTGGATTCATGTCTAATATGCAGATTGCATAGTTGCCATATTAACGAGGACAGAGCCCAAATCTGTATTCGAGCTGGGCAAAACATGTAATCTTGATTTAATTACAACGTGCCTGTCTTAAGTGAAAAGTGTTAGCTGAACGTGTCTATTCTGTTAGAGATGAGGAAGTGCTTCTGAGAAATGTATCCCTTATGGGACTCAAACTAAGCAGAACTGGTGCCAAACATCCAAAGGAAGAACGGGAGTTCCATTATTACAAACCTTAAAAATTAGAATAGACAAAGCAAAGATAATATCTCTGAGAGCTGAAGAGCAGAAACAGAACAGGACATCTCAACCCAAGTACTTGAAATGTGCTATGAAGAAAGCTGCTAGCCCATACTTCCAGCTGGCATAGATTTATTTGGTCAGTGTTAACTTTTTGATGACTTACTCTTTTAAAGAAGCAACATTTTTCTTGAAAGTTATTTTTGTGGTGATTTTTTGCCTTTTCAAAATGTTGTCTTTTTTTAGACAAAAATATTAAAATATTAAAAGCTGAAATGGTGAAAAAGTTGTTTCCTGCTGTTCTTGCCCTTATTTGTGTGTTTTACCATTAAAGAGGAGGAAAAAAAAAAGAATCACTTTTGATTAGGAATATGGAAAGGTCCAGCATTTTTTCTCACAAACCTACTGTCTTTTTCTGAAAATGATGTGGCTTTTGGATAATCTCTTACACCCGTAGGTAGACAAAGATGCTTGCTGTGTGTTTACCTTTTTATGGCACATTGTGTGCTTGCACAGATCCGATGTAATCCTTTTGCCACTTCTGCCCATTACTGATTTTAAATGTTTCAAAACTTGGTAATGACCAAAACTAAGAAGGATGAAATGCACAGGATGACGATAAGATCTGTTAGAAGTCTGACTTCGTTACCATCCACCCTACCACCACAAGAATGTGAATATCTCTCCAGGGATACAGGAGAACAGTTTTCTCTCCAGGGAACAGTTTGCATGAGAGCTTTATTTGATTTTTAAATTGGTAGATTAAGGAATCTTTGGCGGTTTAGTTGGGTGCCAAGAGAAAATGGAGGACCAGTCATAGAACTGAGTAAATTTTTTTTCCCCTCCATTTCAGTTTTCCATTATATGATAATACAAGTGAACTAACTAAAATTTGGAATCAAAGGCCAACTGACTCTTTTAGCTGTACTGCCAGTAATATCCGTGTTCAGGGTTCCAGCTAATAAAAGGCAGAACCATCACAGACTCTCCCAACATATCACTATATATCAATTTCCTCAAAATAATAAGAAACTTCCCTGCTCTTTTTTTTTATATCCACTGGAATAACTAGTAAACTGGAAAGCACTGTTCTAGACAGATGGATCCACCATGCCCTGGATAACTGAGATAGTGTTTCTTGAGGGAATGGTGTCTGCTGTTGTAAGGTTGTAGCTGCAACTTTTTCCTCTACATTTTGACAGCAAATGTTCATATATTTTAGAAACAAACTTGGTCTGGTTTATTGTGCAGTGTCAAATCACACCACAGCTTATATTGAGTTTGACATGATATGACATATTGTGAAACAATTGGTCAGAACTTCAGATTTTATCACAAGATTTAAATATTTTTATTTTTTTCTTTATTTGCTCCCATCCACATTTTCTCTCCCTTTTCTAAGCTTGGGGATCTCAGTGCAATGTTGTTAGAGCTGAGTGTATGGAAACTGGGTACAAGATGTTCTCTGTACAGCACGTGCTTACCCTTTTCAGACAGGAAGCCGGCACATCTCCATAAACAATGTGATGGCACCAGTTAAAGCTGTGTTGCTCTTTCTTGCCTGCAAGCCTATATCTTGTCAAATCACTACATACTTCAGCTGGGGAAGCCATGACTAATAAAAATTTAATGCTTTGAGAGCTGCAGTGCTGCAAGTTTACTGCTGTTCATCAGTGGCTTTCAAATTCGAACTTAAACAGAATTGATCCGATACTATCTTTAATAGAGATGACACTACAATTTTTCTTTGAGGGCACAGAAGCGTATTTTATTATATACTGAGTGCATGTTTCTATTTTATTTTTGCCTCCGTTAATTCATTGCTATTCCATATTTCACTTCAGCTTTCTCGCAGGAGGTGTTACACCTGAATCCAAAGCAGCCCAAATATTACCCAGATTTTTCTGCTTTTCTGCCTTTCGGTTTTTGATTGTAATGTTGCAAGTGCTATGCCATCCGTAATGTAATCAACCGAGAAAAACAGGACCTTTCACTTTTGTGAAAGTCACATTCCGCACGGGACTGATGATTACATATCCCATTTCTTTCTCCTGGTAGATGTGCGTCCTGGATACTGCTTCTCTTCCCTGACCAACGGGCGCTGTGGCAGCCAGCTCCCCCAGCCTTTGTCCAAAATGCAGTGTTGCTGTGACAGCGGCCGATGCTGGTCTTCTGGTGCAGCCACCGCTCCTGAAATGTGCCCGATCAGATCCACCGGTATGAATCCACCTGTATTCTTATGAGCGTGGTTGAACACTGAATTAGGCAGTGATTTTTCTTTTATCGGTAATGTCTTTATTAAAGAACTACTCAGGATGGTTGAGGCTGGAGGGCGCCTTGGGAGGTCATTTAGTTCAAGCCACCTGCTCAGAGCAGAGCCTCCCACAGCAGGTTGGTTGTGACCTCCAGGAGCCTAGGGCAAGCAGACGTAAGCAAAGGATTTTATCTGTTGCTAATTAATGTCTTGTAGACTGGTTATTCTGACCTCACCTGATTCAGAGTTTGTTTTCAACATCCTCTTCAGGCCCAAGTTACTTCCACTAGAGTTTTCTAATGCATCCCTATTCCCTCTGCAGTTTCGTTCTCATTGGAAAGCTGGGGTTGCCTTCCTTTTATGTCTAACTTTCTGAGGTGCCATTTATTTCCTCAAGTTTGACACAGAACCTGATTTCTGTCTGCTACCGAAATGAGCTGTACTTTATCGCCTCCCTGTGTATTGAGATCCTCGGATAGTGTGAGAGCTCAGTTTAGAGATGGTGAGCGTATTGTGAAACCAAGTGTGAGGGAGGGGAGGAAAGATGCTTTTGATATTGTTTAGGACTGGACACCAAATGAAATGCTTTAGAGAAGAAGAATACAAGAAACTTAAGGATTGATGGGAGTAACTCAGGGGACGTGCAGAGTTTAGGGAGGAATGGGGGCCATAACACTATAGCTGAGTAACTCTGAAGAAGTTGTCAGAGACTATGTATGGAAGTGTTTATTATATTTGTTTTTAATCCTTTGAGTGAAACTGCGTAATACTGCAGCAGAGTTCTATGATCAGAACTCTTGGAAGATTCTTCCTGGTTCTGTCACTATCTCAGTAATATTTAAACATGTTAAATGTCCAAGACTGCCTAGAGTAATGCTAACAAAATAGTGTAATCTATTGATACTCATCTGAAATAGAAAGACAAGGAGAAAGCTTTCGATCTTAACACAGCCCCTGTTTTCTTTACATACTTTCTAATTATTCATATCTAACTGGTGAATAAACTGGGTGGAAAAGTGAAGTAATTTGGCCAAGACCGCAGACTGAGACGTGGTGGAGAAGGAGCTAGAACCCAGGACTTCCTGACTCATAAATCCACGCAAGGTCTTCCAGATCATGGTTACATGCCACATTTTTTTTTCCCTTTCTTTATTTTTTTTTTCCCAACTTGGGATATAAATTGAGACTATAAATTACCCTTTTCAAAAGTGCTTTGAAATTCTTTGAAAGGCCTTACATGTATGTAAGGTATTGCTGTCATTATTTAATCAAGTTCAGTTATGCCTTAATGTATCCTGAGAAAGCAAGATGAGGAATTTAGAGCTGTCAGTGGCCCAAAGTCTCTCTAACTCTGAAATGGAAATTTACTGCAATATAAAGTGGAGCACTAGCTGCATAATGTAACCAAGCGGTTGCATTTTCAATGTGGGCAGCAGACCCAGATGTTACTATAAAATACGCTGTTTATTGCTAGAAATTATACACGGAGATTAAAGTTGCAATAAAAAAGGCTTGCACTGTATTTCTTTGCGTAACACGGCAATAATTGTTTATGTGGAATGCCAGGGTTTACCGTTGACACTGTAAATACCTTAAAAGTGGTATCTCGGGCATCCAGCCGTGTGTGTGTTCAATTCTCACCTCAGCAGTCCCTTCACATGTGCTAACTCCATTCAACCCATGGGCAGCCCCAAGGCTGTGACTTCTTTTGGCATGGGAGGCCCAGGCTCCTAGTGGATTGGCTTTGGATAATTGGGTATTACCAATCTGGAGTAAAAAAAAAAAAAAAAAAAAAAAAAAAAAAAAATACTGTTTCTTTCACAAAGACTGATCAGTGGGTTGTAGAGAATGTGTGATTGGAGTATTGACTATTAAAGCCACCATCATTAGCAAACATTTGCATATTGGAATTTATTTATGTACATACACAGATACAGTTTCTTCTCAGTGTCTCTGTTTTATCACAGGTAGACCACTGACTGAGGTTTCTTTCAGCTAGGCAAACTAGAAAAGTAGGGGAAAACCTAAATAAACAAAATACAATATGTAATACAATAAAGTCTTCTTGGGAATGATTTAAAGATTAAAACCACTGAAAGTAACAATAGAGGGAAATGCAGTGACACGTGAAACAAACGCCTCACCTAAGAGCATTAAAGTAAATGCAAAGATCATAATCAGGAAAAGCAGAACTTTAGGCTGCCATGTTTATTTAACAAATCCTCTGTGATTCAGGAAGAGCTTCTAATGTGTTTTACAGGTGGAAATAGAAGTGAGATGAAAGTGCTGAAGGCTGAAATATCCAGCTTAGTTCTCCCAACACTGAATTTATTTTTCAGTTCTCATTTTTTATATTGTTTCAGGAATTCATACATCTCTGTAGCATTTTGTTTTCATTATATAATTCCTCTCCCCTGTTGTGCCATAAACTTTAAAATTTTGAAGTTCAAAGATACTGGCTGCACAAATAGTTATTTGCGTACACACGAATTGTGGACATGAATTAGGTCAGCTGGAAATGTGGTCTTTAATTGTGATACTCTGCATGCATTCTTTGGATTGCAAGTTCCAAACCCACACTTCCCAAAGACAAAAGATTCGGGGGCAGGAGGAAAAGTGGGGCAGTAGGGCAGATGCCACTAATAGAGATAAACAATAGGAGAATGCATAACACTCAACATAGAGTGTGCTTACAGCAAAATAGATGATTTTCCCATCATCTTGAAAAAGGATGAACTTGGTGTAGATCTGACTCGGTTTCTCTTTGTCTACACTCCTTAGACTGCACCTCATTTGGTTTCTGCTTTTATTGGCAAAATTCATTTTCACAGGGAAATAGTGTTAGTGTATTCATTCTCTAATTGGTTTTGCCTCATTGCTTATATTTCTTTGTTTTAGGTTAACTTTTAAGAAACCCACTTGAAACTGGGCTTCTTTCCCTGTTCAGTATTTTTCTAACTCTGTGGCAAGCTTTGTATTAAATTAACTTGGGATCAGGTCCAAAAGTCCTTCTTTAGGTAAACTTCACACTGAGTTCATCAAAGATTTTGCCTGAAGAAGACTAAGTAGATTAAAATAAAGTAGATTTAGATTAGATATAAAGAAGAAATTCTTGATTGTGAGATTGGTGAGACATTGGCACAGTTTGCTCAGCGTGGTTGTGGCTGCCCCCTCCCTGGCAGGGTTCCAGGCCAGGTTGGACGGGTCTTTGGGCAACCTGGGCTAGTGGAAGGTGTCCCTGCCCATGGCAGGGGGTTGGAACTAGGTGATTCTTAAGGTCTCTTCCAACCCAAACCAGTCTGTGATTCTATAAGATCAGGTCCCTGCCTCACTGTTCAGTTTCATACCCAGAATGTCAGTTATGTTATCTTTTTACAAAGCTCGTTACTATGAATAAAACATACAGGCTCAGATTTTCCTGATTATTTAAGGTTTTGTTTTTGTTGCTAATGTGAAACACTGTGAAAAGGGGGAGAGTTGGATTAAATGGAAAGGCTACAAGAGTCTAAAAGAGCTTTCATGTTTCAGATGAGTATCGCAAATTGTGCACAGTAGCTGCTCTGCTGCCAGCAAGACCTGACCTTCCTCCGGGCCGTCCTGACATTATCCCTCCACCACTCCTTCCTGGGGTTTACCCTCCTCAACAGCCAGAAATCGTCTATCCATCTCGGGCTCCACCACCTCATGGTAAGAAAATAATAATAACCTTTCCCTGCACCGTTTGTATTTCTCTTCTTTAAAAACGTGTTTCTTGGGAGCAGTGTGCTCCCTTCAGCTGTTGGTATCTTTTGCTTGCTTTATGTGGACATAGAGTCTCTGGATATCCTTCTAATCATAGCTTGGTTACCATGTATCTTACAGCAGCTCTACCTCATTGGTAGTGTTTATCCCGTTAAGAGAGGATTCAAAAATTACATCCTCACTTTCTGTACTGAGGCCCATGTGTGGCAGTAGTTACATCGCTGTAATTTTAAGGCTATTGTGAGCTTTGCTGCCTGTCAGCATTAAGGAACTTGAATAGCTCTTTGGTTAGATGGTGATAGTTACCTCCATAAAGGGCTTGGCTAGGAGAAAGCAGCTTCTTTCAGGTTGTTTTCCTCAATCTTGGTTGGCCAGGTAGGGAATGTTTCAATCACAATAGTAGTCTGCTGGACACTGAGGCTGAGCCATCGCAAAGAAAACTTCCTCAGTGATATGCATAGATAGATGAGGTTTCTCTAGAGCAAGGAGGAAGCCAGAGCAAAATACTGATACATTCCTTATTCTGTCCCTTGCTCAGGGAATTTACTACACGAATAGTCTGCAGTGCCACCTGAAATCCTTTGGCGTAGCCACATGCTCTTTTACAAGTAAACACAAACTCATTTTGCCCATGCTCTGTGCAGATGTAAGCAGGCTCTGCTTGCACTGGCACCAGCTGAAACTATTTATCCTTGGTTCAGCACCAAGCTGAGCTAATAAGTCTGAGGCAAAGTATGTTAACTCAGGCCTGACGCTGCACTGACGTAGCTGCACAGCTTCTGGTCAGCTGGGAGCCTGGACAGAGCCAGCTCACATCTGCCTGCCAAAGAGCGTATAGGCATACCTGCCAGGGTTATCCCTGCCCGCCTCTTACTCTGCTATCTATGAAAACAAAGATAACTGAGCCAGCCTGCCAGCTCTCTGCTACTGTAGGCTTTCAGTGGAGTCCCTGCAGTGCCACGTACCCACTTAACCACTAGGTATGGGTAGACTCTGTCCTCTTTTGTCCTGCAAAAGAGGAAAACAGGATCAGACTTGCCACAATGAAAAAAATCAGTGGGTTGCTAGCTGTTTTCAGACAAATCTCTAAGAGTCAAAGTGCCATTTTCTCTCTCCAGTGCTGGTTTTACTATGTAATTCACATTGTGATGGAAGGTAAGTGTTGACTTTTAATGGAAAATGCTGCACAAGTTGCAGATTACCAAAAATTATTATGACGAACTATTAAAATATTTATCCAACTCTGTTATTTCAGTGATCTTGCCGGTGAACTTCACTGACTATTGCCAACTGTTCCGACATCTCTGCCTTAATGGGCGCTGTATTCCCACTCCTGGGAGCTACCGCTGCGAGTGCAACAAAGGATTCCAACTGGATGTTAGAGGGGAATGCATTGGTATGTGGTTTTCTGCTCTAAATCACAGAGGGGAATTTTGTTTTAAAGAAAAAAAAAAATTTTTTTCCACACAATGTAATAACTCTGAGTTCTTAAATAAAACAACCCCCCCTCCAAAAAAAACCCCAGTAAATAGACTTCCAAGAACTAATTGCTTTCAACTGCAAACTTATTTTTACAGCAGTTTTGCCTTTAATACATTATTTAACAAATCTCGTAACTTGCCACAAAATTATACAGAAGGATTTTTTGTTTTACTAACCTGTGGCTATAATGTGTTTATTAGTGTTTGCAAATGGACTCTTTAATATGCTACCAGCTCTTTGAGTATGCAAATGACCTATTGTTAAACAAAAAAACCAAAACCAAAACAACAAAAAACCGCAGAGGGAAAAAAACAATCATGGATTTGGGCTTAGTAAGATTTACAAGTCCTCTGTCAGCTCATCTCGTTGGGCTCTTGAGCCCTTTAGTTTTGGAACTCAGCCAGGGCTTGATGATAGGAGCAAGGCTTAGCTCTCTCTTACATGTAAGATTTTGCTTCTGTCAAAATCTACCTTCCCAGTGGGGGTGGGAATGTGGAGGTGTGGAATTAAGGCCTCTACCTCTCACACATGCAATATTTTTTCGTTGAGTCCTCCTTTTTCCCAACTCCTGCTTAGCTTAGAACATGGGATCCTTTTACTGGAATTCAGTGGTGTCCCCTTTCCATTCAGATTGAAGCACATTATTTCTCCAACTATAAAACAATAAAATACCCCTACAGACCTGAATAACTTTCAACTAATGTCTTAATAAAAATATATTGTCTGTGTTCTACAGATGTTGATGAATGTGAAAAGAATCCATGCATCAGTGGAGACTGTGTGAACACCCAGGGATCCTACATATGCCAGTGCCGTATAGGATATCAAAGCACGCCAACCAGAACAGAGTGCCGAGGTAAATTACGGTTTTAGAGCCATATTGGTACTATTGTATAGGTACCAGGAGGGAAAATGGTTTTTAAGCAAAATTTAACAGACGTGTTAAATATGAGGGTTTTTAACAAAGTAAATTGCGTATGGCGATAAAAATTATTAACCTGCCTGAGCTGGCTGTTCACAGACTGGGTTATGAACACAGACATTTAGTCTTCTGCTGAAAGTATCTTGGCACCATTTGTGCCTTTTAAGTGGAAGAGACATCTTTTTTTTTCCCTCCCTCCCT
>NW_020799112.1:19286099-19421478 GCF_003259725.1 Athene cunicularia
CCCTCCCTCCCTCCTCTTTTTTGTAAACAACTGAGACATTTTTTCTTTTGATTCTTGAGGATCTCAAGGACAATTAAACATCCATTCTTTGGAAAAACCCTTTACCTATAAAAGACTGTTAAAAGACTAAGAGAGGAGGATGGAAAGAGAAGTCTTCCAGTGGGTAAATATAAGGGTACAGTGCTCGTGTGTTGTCCCTGCCTGCTGTCAGAGAAAGAACTAAACATAAATTACAGCAATGAAAACTTAAATAAGGTCTGGAAAACTAGCGAAGCACTGGGAAGGTCTAGGTGGGGAAGCTGTAGAATACCCATTGGTGGTTTTCTGAAGACCAGGCTCAGCAATAGTCCTGACAGTCTTCATCCTGTCTTCCTGTGGGAGTGGGGAACTCACAGCCCCTCAGTGGTCATCCCTGTGTCAGGGCTCTGGTACTCCCAAACTGTCCTTGGGCGGGAATTGGACTGTAAAGGTGGATGTAATCCTTTATAGTTAAGTCATAATGAGAGACTTATGACAGGAGAATGAATGACTACTTGGATATTCCATGAGAAATGAAGCATCTAAAATGAAACAGCATGTTTGAATGCTCAGAGTCCCAGTTTGTCTTCATATTTTGCTTTCTACACTCAGAGGAGAGTTCCTTGGGCATGCACTCATTCCGAAGCACAGCGTTTCTAAAAAAACAGAAGAAAGCTATCTGTGCTAGTGTGCTTTTTTTTTTTTTTTTTTTTTCCTTTGTGAATCAGAAAGGTATTTGTGGTACGGAATCCTACCCCAATCCAGGAGGGCATGCAGAGCCAGCACCACTGCTGCATGTTGCTGGGAGTATTTGATCTAATTGCTGCCAAAGAGCCATGTTGTGGAAGCATCTTCATAGTTCAGCTGACTAGTGGTGAAGGAGTGCTGAAGTGGAGTCTCAGCAGTGATGAATTTACTCATGAGTCATTTTTGTCACACGCTTTTAATTTGACTGATTCATTACACAAACACATGGTTGTCAGAAGCCCAGTAGCTTAATGGCATTAAAGTGTGGTCACTTAGCAGTTCCTTTGCAGTCTATGGGAACTGTGCTTGCTTGACAGGCACTTCAGAAAATGCTGGGATGTGCAGAATATTTGTTTTCTGAAGGAATTTTTAGGACCAGTTTAGGGAAAAGAAACAGGCTAGTGGGGTGCATTTGGTAAAATATGCATATATCACTGGTGCCTGCCAAAGTCAGCATTTGCTGTAAAATTACTTTGCATGACTACTTTGTATGTTGAGGTTTTATTTTTTGCATACACAAATGTGTCTGTGCTGATATGCTTTTGGAAATGTGTTCCTTACATCCATTCTTGAAAAATGAAGTCTCCATAATGACCAGATGTTTATTTATTCCTTCCTCTGAGGTTCCATGGGAGAGGTTTTTTCTGCATAAAGAATCGGATAGGTGACTGGTTAAACACTGCAATCTGTATTGCAAGCTACTGATTCAACTGTTAACTAGGATCCCTTATAAATCCAGTAAGAGTTTGGCTGTGTTCATATGTTAAATGGAGACATAGATGAATAAGGCGGCCACATTATGATTAGTGATCAAACAAAAATGCTTTTTAGTTGCAGAAGGAGAGATGTAAAATGGAGCTAAAAAAAAGGTGAAATTCTGTGATGATTAGCTAGGAATGTATGGGAGTCAAAGCTTAGTGTTTACTATAATCTACCCAACATTTCTGAGAGGAGGGGGTCAGACCTTACATAGAGATGGCAGCAATTGCGGACATTTCATTGAGAAGGGAGCTTTGATTTTTGCAAATTTCTCTGGGTTGGAAAACCCACCACAGTATTATTTCATAATTTGAAAATTAGAAATATAACAAAGTAGTGGTGGGTCTCTGGCTAGCTGTGTGTATATAAAGAACAATGAGATTCTATGTTAATTTTCTGCACTATGATTTAAATGGCATCTGATGCATAGAAGTACAAATCCTAATGAACTCTAAAAGCTAAAAGTCCAGAAGAATCTTCAGATGCTGTAGCATTTTTGCCTGTCCTAAGGAAGAAAGTTGGTGAAGTAGCTGAAGCCAGGCTCAGTGTCAGCTCAGTGCCACAAAAGTCAGGGGAAAGGGACTGAGCAGAGAGAAAACTCACTTTTATGCACTGCTGATCGGTGATGCTCATTTATCAAGCCTGTATGCTTTTGCTGGAAGTCAGGAGGGCTGCAAGCTGCCACTGCAGTGAGCTGTCACTTGAGCAGCTCTTGCCTCTCCGCTGGCCTGCTTGCTTGCTTCCAGAACGGTTGTTTTCGGGGATTTCTTAGCTTCCCAGAACTACAGTGCTGCTAAGAAAGCAAATAGAGGTTCATAATTTTGCAAGGCATCAGTTCCCCCTCAGATAAGTGTCTAGAGAACAGGGGCACTTGGGAGGACACCCTGTGCTCTGCTTCATCCTGAAGTGCAGCAATGCACTTTGGGGGGGCTGGGGAAGGGCACCCCCAGGATATTTGGGAAGACAGCGTGGTTGCACGATAGATAGGTCTGTATGTGCTGGTTGAGATCTCTGTGAGCAGAGTCCCCTGTGTGCAGGAATCTCTGGGAGATGGTCCAGGCCTTGATGGAGAACACTGAGCAATCTGAAAAATGTCTAGACAGTCTGTCTCAGCATCTCCTCTCCCCTCGTTTGGAGGAGAGGGAGAGCTGCCAGTCTCGTGTGATATCACTATTCAGGTCCTCCAAAGCCCTTGCCAAGCACCTCCTGCAGAGAGAGGGAAATGAGGAGCTGATGTTTCAAATATAAAATAAGCAGGAGAAATATCTTCTGAGGTGGGAAAGTCTCAAACTTTCCTGTTATCTTACAGCAAAAGACAAGATTCCCCCATCTTTCTTTCAGTGGTTAGCTATTGTTAACTTAAACTTCAGTAAACACCTTTTCATGATGAACAAAAATGCAAAAAAAAAACAGTTAAAAGGATCTGATTCTTGTTTGAGCAAGCTGCAGGGTAATGTTCACTGAAATTCTGTCACAGCAACTTGAAATTTCAAGCTGATGAACATTTTCCACCCCCATAATGTTCGGTTATGGAAATCAAAATAAATAATATTTCAGGTGAATATAGTTTCCATGTAGGGTTAAAAGCCTAGGGGAAGGGGAAATAGGAAAAATTCCTCGTGAGTATAAAAAAAGAAAACCCCCTCAAATGTTTTTGGGTTTTTTTTTTTGGTTGGCTTTCAGACATTGACGAATGTTTACAGAATGGACGTATTTGTAATAATGGACGATGCATAAATACAGATGGCAGTTTTCACTGTGTGTGTAATGCTGGCTTTCAAGTGGCAGCTGATGGGAAAAACTGTGAAGGTAAGACATTTCTGAAGTTATTCTGTATGAGTAATTACAGTCGCAAGAGGTTACTCACGTCAATGAAAAAGAAGAGGACCTCTGGTGGGGGGGAAGGGAAGGAACAAGGAATCAAATTTCTAAATACCTTTTGCTGTATCTGGGAGGGCAAGTAAACTGTCTTTTGCAGCCAGTTCTGGAGCCTTGGCTTGGCAATCCTCAACGGGATGTCTGTCCAGCAGGAGAAATAGCACATACCACTATCGCACAATGCAGTTTCTTTGATGGGAGTGGTACATTTTAAAACGGAGCGCAAGTCACATGCTGCCTGATTTTACTGTGTGTTTAACAGCATGCTTTATGGGATCTTACTGGGTGACTAGCAATGTGTTTTATGTAGATGCAGTCTGGTCTGACCCATAAAAACTGTTTTAAGAAAAATTTGTAAACATAATTGATGTGTTCCTACCTCCCAGACCTTTAGTAAAGGGGGGAAAAAGAAGAATGTTCTTTATCATGCTTCCCAAGGTCCTTGGGAGGGTTCCCAATGATCTATTCATACGTTAAAGGAATTTCAAGCACTGTTCTTAGAAACATTTTTGGCAGAATATTATCTCAGTGATTCAGCTCAAAGACTTAATGCCAAAATTCCTGGTTGGGATAGATACACGATTTTTTTTTTTTAGATCATAAATTATTTTTGTCTGACTTAGCCTGTAAGTAAAAAGAAAACACACCATGTCTAGAAGTGTAATTTCTGTCCAAGACAGCTGCAATATTAAGGAAAATAGCACGATTCTGAATATATTGTAATGTCATTATGATCCAGTGATTTTATGTGCTAGTAGTGATTCTGTTAATCCTTGGTAGAGACAGACATTTTAAGACTCTGTTTTTCCTGAATCTTTTTTAGATACAGTTTAGCACTATAAGCTGCTTTTTAAACATCTTATTATGGAACAATATTGACTAAATAGATTTGGAAATTAATATATTTTGGAAAAAAAACTTGATTCTGATTTCTTCCTTTCCCACCAAGGGAAATTTTACCATGTGCTAATAGTAATAAGAACCAGGACATCAGCAGTCTGGTAAAACATTTTTAATTCCATTGCATATGTTGCCAGAATGTCTGTTGCATCCACTTATGAAACGGTTTCATCTCTGGCATTGTAATGCCTTGAATTTTGTTCTTAGGAATACATGTGCACACACACTAATCAGGAAAGACCGTGGCATTGTGCCATACCTTAATGTAACTGTGTATAGTCCTTTAGATGAAACTGGTAAACAGCGCTGATTTTTTTGGATGTAACAACTGATTTCATTTGTGCCAGGCTCAAATAAAGACCAAGAGGATATGAAATATCTCTTTCTATTTTTTTTATTGTTGTTGCATGAGTAACTGTGCAGGGTTCAGAATAGCAGTGTCTGGGACCTCCACCTTTTTCTATTTGAAGCCTTCATACTGTGCCATTAGTTTAGAGGATGACTAATGCTGGTATGAAGCTGTGATTAGTAAGCACCCTCCTGTGTCACCTGTCGTGCTGAATCTGGGGAAGAAGTAGGTTTTATTCTAAATAGAAGTTGATGATGAAAGTGCCTACAGAATGCATGCTTGAGCACAGTGCTGGGAATTTTCACATCATAAATCTTAGGCTCATCCAATGGGGGTTACAGAAGCTTTCGCTCCAAACACAAATGCTCACTCCTCCTGTTTCAGATGTTCTTAGTAACATAAAATTGTGTTTCCCATTCCAAATGGGAGGCTGCTTCTAACCTGGCTTCTATTTATGCCAAGATTGCACACCTTCAGTTACATACCTTTCTTACTTTTTTATGGTTTTTGCCAACTGCCAGTTTTTAAGTTGTCTGGTTTCTCATCTGTTTTTCATTCCTTTTGCTCTTCTTGGATACATACCTTTATATGTTAATGATTCATTATGAAAAAATTGAGTCATTGCTTTGACACATCCTCTAGGATAGTGCAGTATGTCCCATCATATGTTTCTGATTATCATACACCTCCGAGAGGAAAGAAATAAAGGTTTATCTTTTGGATATAATTAGTAAGTGTTCTTTTACTTAAACACTATGAATATTATGTCTATTATGTACATTTTCAGATATGGATGAATGCAGCATAAGGAACATGTGCCTCAATGGGATGTGCATCAATGAAGATGGAAGTTTTAAATGCATTTGTAAACCAGGGTTCCAGTTGGCATCTGATGGACGCTATTGCAGAGGTGAGCACAGTAAATTATGGGTTCCCAAAGCTTGTGAGTCATATGCCTCTGGTAGCTTCCAGAATCGCCTTATTTCCTTACAGTGATCCTTGGGGACAAGAAATACTGGGCAGAGTTCTCGTCAGATATGCTTTTTTAATCAGCTAGAATGATTTGTCATTGTGCAAGACGGTACTCAGTCTTCTCCACAGTGTTGAGCAACTGCACTAACCAGCCAGTGGGAAATATCCTTTGATCAAGGACTGTGTGATCTGACCTAGTTAAACTCAGGGGGTTTTGCCTATGAGGTCTTCTGCAGTTCGGCTCCAGTATATCTCACTTTTTGTGTTTGGCCTTTTAAAAGATTTCTGCCTTGGCCAACCAAACATGATAGCTCATTGCCGCCTTTGGGTTTTTCACCCATTCTTGCCTGGGTGTTCCTAGTCAGTACAGCATCTCCGAGGAGTGCCCAGCACTCTGTGTGACTGAGATGCAGACATGAGCACCACAGCAAGATTGTCTTTTCCATTTGCTGCACTAGCTCAGCAATACCCCCTGTGGGAGACACCAGCGTTCTGGTTGCTAGTTTTATCATCAGAGTTTCCGTTCGGTCCTGTCAGGAACTGGAAGTTTTATGGGTATAAATCTTTATGTTTCAACAAGTTTTATAGGCACAAAGCAGAAGCTGAAATAAGGAATAAACAAGTGCTGGGCCAAGTTACTTATGGTTTTGAAAAATTTTAAATCTCTTAACTATTGGAATCAAGGCAGAAAAAGTGCTTACTTACACCTTTGCAAATTTAAAAAAAAAAAAAGTCACAATGGATTACAGAGCAACGTCTTGCTGTGGACCAATAGCAAAAGTAAATCAAAGTAAATGTTTGAATAAATAACTTGGTTTTGAGAGTTAGTGACTTGGAAGGTGAATTAATTTGGATCCTGTTACTTCTTGAACACTGTACCAGTCAAATCCAAACTGCATGGTGTTTAGACTTAGCCTTTAGATCCAAACCAGGCCAATAAATCCAGTAAAACATCTGGAAGTGCTCTTGCATTTGATAACTTTTGCACTAGGTATGCAGGACAGTGCTACCCAGCCTTCAGGTGGGGGAATCGCGTATTTCTAATGAGAGACAACCCAGTTCGTTCTTTCTTCCTAATAGAGTTGTTTTGATTGGGCAAATGAATTGTTCTTTACTTTCTCAAATGACCAGATGTGCAGATCCCCACAAGTGTCTCCTTAGCTTAACAGCTACTGGCTGTGTTGACTGCAGCCTTCACACACGTAGAGCAATCAGCTTTATTTCTGCTCTTACCTGTTTTCCAAGTGGTAGTTGTATGTCTGTGCTTTGCCAAAGCTTATTTTCCAGCTGGTCTGAGTGTGGGATGGCAACAAGACTTGGTCTCAGACTTGGCAGGGAAGAATTTGATGCCCGTCAGGCCTTGGCACGTCAGTCACTTGTGTTCCCAAAGACCACTGGCTGATCTCTGTGTCATTAGCAGGGATGTGACTTAACTGATGCAAGCTCAGCCCAAATGCTTGTCTTGATTTTTGCCTTGAGCATCTTTTTTCTTTTTTCTTTTTTTTTTTTTAACATCCGTCTGTGCACTGAAATGCCATCCAAGATGATGGTATGTAAATTGCTTCAGACTACTTAAAACCAATGATACTCAACTTCACAGCCTCTGTTACATTGCCTCCTGGCTAAACAGGAGTATGAATACAGCCAAAAAGGGGTTTCTGGCCCTAGAGAAATGTTACTTCTGTGCATCAAAGGAAGAATATTTGAAAATTATCCAAAATTGCAAGCAACTCAACTGATTCCTACTGAAAGTTGGAACACATCTTATAGTAAAATGAAGGATTTCTCCTACTGCTTTTCAACGCTTAGAGTAAGCCTTGTTCTCTGTGAATGAGCATGCAAACATTCATTATGTGTTAAAATTACTATTGGGTCAAAATCAAACCAGCTTTTGAGACCCTGACACCCAAATTACACTTTTTCCCAACTTCATATTTGTCTCCTTTCTTCCACTTGCCCAGAGTATCATGAAATAATTTCCAGGAATGTAGTGGCTAGAGAGCGCACAACCCTCTGGTAAATGTCTCCAGTCATGCTGGTAAAAAATTTAAAACATTTATCTTTAATGATGTCTCTTCCTGTACATTTTAATGTTTACCCTTATTGAGTGCTTTATGTACACGTGTAAATACCTTCTGTCCTACGGAATGGTTAGCCTTTGAAACGCTGTTCACACCGCACATCCTGAATTTGTTTGTGAAGCGAATGCATGAAGATCTTACACGAGCTTAAACTCTCAAGGTCATGCTTGCACATGCAGTTAGTGCTCACGCACATTGGGAACGTGCGTGTGCACTGACATTTCTGCAGCAGATTGGCTACCTGCCTGAGCAGTTTTGATATGAAATGGAGCACGTGTTTTTGCCAGACTCTTTAGGAGTTCAACAAAGGAATGTAAGAGTTGCAGTGTGCAACATATTGCTCCTATACCCATCTCATTTGGTGCACTTGAAGCAGAATTTTGAACTATTAAGAAGAATTTCTAACCCAAAGTTGGGGATACTGTAATCGACACTTAGTTCCATAAAATTGGAATGTAAGTATAAGTACAGGGCATATGCTTGGCTGTCTGGTAAAAATTTCCACTCAGGCTTTATGAAGTAACATGCCAAAAAAGAATGTTACACCATAGTCTTGTGTATTCCCTGTAATACAAGACATACTAAACTTATTCATCACTAGCTTCTTTTGCTGATGATTTGCTGATGATTTTTCAGAAATACTTACATCAGGCAAGCAGAGGTTTAAAGCATTATTTCTGTTCCATACATCGTTTTGTCTTTAGACCAAACAGGAATTCCCCAAATTGAAAGCTATTGCGAGGCAACTGAAAGTGGCAGTTTAGTAGTTTGAGTAAATTTTTCCTGGTTAAAATTAGAGGACTTACTGTACCCAGCTGGCACCACTGAACAACCTGAGCAGAAAAGGCAAAAGCTCACTAGACATGGAGAATTAGTTGGTTTTCCAGCACCAGGTTGAGGTATGCTGGCAAAAGCCGGAAAAACGAATGTTTTTGAAGTTGTCCAAATGGTGATTTTTACCACAGAAGAACCTTGTCAAGGTTAGAAATTTGGACTTTATGCTTGCATGTGCAGTTGATTTACTGGGTGGAATCTCAGCCCTGGTAAAAGCAGAGGCTTTTTACCTCATCTTCACTGGAGCCAGGTTTTCAGCTGATCTGTGCAGTTCTACGTGACCCACTTTACCTTTCTATAAAACATCTGTAACAGTATTTTCAACACATTTTTAAATTGGTGCGAAAGAAAATGGATGGCACATTTCACCCTTTACTAGCTTACAAAATCTTTTGTAAAAATGAACTACGGAAAAAAAAAAAAAGTAACTGCATTTCTGTTTCTGTAAGCTTGAAAAACGAAAGTTAATTTTAATTTTTTTTTTTTATTTTAGGAGAACTTGTATCTGTCAAAGTATTTCAGTATTGTCTAACAAAATAACTGTCTACACTGTTAAATAGTATGGGCACATTTTGAAGTCCCAACTCTGTTTTTACTTACACTGAGTAAGGGCTAAATTTAAAGTGGGAAAAGCACTTAAGATTTGTGTGAAACAGAACAAAAGATTGCAGGATGAAGTAGAAATGAATTGAGCCCATGTACTTAAATACAACTTCTATTTTAAAATGCAGTTTGAAAAAGGAATCTTGGATCATACAAGCCATGTTTTATGCCAAACAACACAAACTAAGTAAAACACAGAGGTGTTTCACTCTCAATTTGCCCTTTTAAGGTCAGAAAAAAGGAAATTGTCACACACACTGTCTCTTGTATATATTATGGAGAGTTGTTATGAAGTGATTATTTTATAAAGGTTATACATACTTCCAAACAATATTTTAAACACTCCTTTTCTTAATCACTTATAAAATAACGGCATGCTTTCTGTGCCTAGAGAATGATCTTATTATTAACATGATACACAGCCTGTATACTTTTTTTTACTAATTTAGCATCCCTTTGTGGTAGTCTAATATTATAAGGCTTCATTCTTGTATTTCATTGCTAAGGGTCTTATTGTTCAATGTACTATTGTTGGACAAAGATGGTAGCTTGTACTCGGCAACTGCTCAGGGCTCAAATCATTAACAAATTCCTTTCAAGACTGGAGTCCATTGAAAGTTTATAAAACAGGCTGTAATGAGCATCTGATAGGAAAACCCAATTGTCATGCATATCGCCAGAGAGACACGACGTTCTGACTGTGGAAATTCAGAAGTGCTTCCAAAAACAGAACCCGCAGCAGGAGGAAGGGAAATTCTTTGGTGGCCCTGTGAAGGCACCTCTTGGGAGGAGTGAAAGATTCAATTTTGCTATCTGGACTGATTTCTTACAGCATGAGCTAACTGTTAACACAGAAAGGGAATGTCCTATTACACACCACAGAAGTCCTTTGTTTTAGCAGTCACAGTTTCCTCCTTCCTCTGATTATGTTTTTGCCTGAATGACCCTTAAATTGGAATACGTACCTCCTGGGACAAGTTAGGAAAACGCAGTGCCTTTTTGCTCTCCAAGGAGAGCAAACTTGTTTTGTTCTGTTTATTTCTCCTGAGTTTTGCATTTTCTTCTTCCATTTCACAGAATGAATTAATCATTGTTCCTAATAAATCCTTAACTTGAACTAGTTTCCATTTACACTTGATATTTTTCTATAGGATACATTGAAAATAAGCTGCACAAAGGCAAGTTTCAGCCAGGCATCGAACGCTATGTAATTTAATTTCTCATAAAGCTCATTCTGTTCTCCAACAGACATCGATGAGTGTGAGACAGCTGGAATATGCATGAACGGGCGCTGTGTCAACACTGATGGCTCTTTCAGATGTGAATGCTTCCCTGGCCTTGCAGTAGGACTGGACGGACGCGTGTGTGTCGGTAAGACAAGCTTAATTTGTGCCGAGTCATAATTAACTGATCTTAACGCATTAATGCTAGACAATGGACAGATCAAATCTGAATGTAGAGTTTACCATTTTTTCGGGGATTGCTGGGTGGTAGTTATAGTAGATACTGATAGCTCTGGGACATACACTGTAGTAGCCCATTTTGCTCTTTTAAATTTTCCTTTCCATGTAAAGAGAAGAAATGTGTGGGCCAAATCACAAGGTCAGGCGGACTGTATAGCGTAGTGCTGTTGGAGGTGAGTAGGGCTGTATCAGTTTTGCATAGGTGAGAATTTGCCCCGTTTCTGTCAATGTAAAATCCTTCGTCACTAAGCTTAAATATTTAATTAGTCTTTCACCTCTTTTTAAAGTGGGGCATAACAATTATTCCACTTCTACCTGTTTCTCTATAAGCGAGTGACGGTCGAGGTGTTTGATTTTAAAATTCTAATGTGTCTGAGAGCCATTATGGGCCGGTTTTTAAAAAGTGAAAAATGTCATCACCTATGGACCTTAAAAGGTAAACATTTTAAATCTTATGCACTGGAATAGCATTACTGACTTTTTGTTTTCTACAAGCAAAGAAATTTATTTTTTTTTAACAACAGCGTATTTTGTGATCTTTTCCTTATGCAAGTTTTTATTTTTCTCTCATTCAGCCTTTTTTCAGGTATGAAATGAAAACAAAGGCTTTTAGTGTGGCCTTAGTGGGCTTAATCCAGGGTGTTGCACCAGTGGTGATTTTAGCCTTGATGAATCAGAGACAACTAACAGTGTTGGGAGGGGGAGATAAAATACTTGTTAAAATCAAATCACTCCTCATACTCTGGGAATAAAGTAAACAGTACTGAGTTTTTTCAGAAGTTTTGAGATAGACTTGGTTCCAGCTCTGAGATCCTGCCACTGGGCTTGTCAGTTTAAAAGTGAGTAACATCCCTGTCACGTGGCAGGGATTTTTGTCCCTTTCCCCCATGGCTTCTTGCTAGGTCAAGGTTAAGTATTGATTGTTCCCCTAGTAGTTCACTGATGCATATTAAGTCATTAAATTCAGTAACTAGTTTGTATGTCTGAACTCTTAGGATCATGAGGAAGAATAGGAAAACGGTGAAAGATTTTTTTGTTTTGACAGCTATTTTACAGTGTTTATGACATGTGAGCTACATTTAATACTTGTAATTTATGGCAGTTGGCTATGGCAGGATTAAGAGAGATTTTTTTTTTTTTCCCCTCAGATACACACATGCGAAGCACATGCTATGGTGGCTACAAGAGAGGACAATGTGTGAGACCATTAAACGGTGCAGTTACAAAATCAGAGTGCTGTTGTGCCAGCACTGACTACGCCTTTGGGGAGCCTTGTCAGCCCTGCCCAGCACAAAATTCAGGTATAACATACTTACTGGTAAATATTCTAATCTAAGCTTTAGGTTGATAAACTATTTTTAGAAAGGTAAAAATACAGTTTTGTATTAACATTGCACCCTAAATCAGGAGGGTTAAATTGTTGCATGACGTTATATATTTTGAGCAATCTGCTGTTTTGCATGTTGAGAAGATTACAGGAGAGAATTTTTTGAGGCAACAGTATGTGCTGCTATCTGGGTCTGGAGTTGTTGCATGCATTAAACCGGATTTTCAAACAAACTGTTTTGATGGATAACAAAAAAATACAATTTTGGACTCAAGTTATTCATGGAAACCTCTTGAGTTATTCATACATTCAAATCCTTACGTACACCTGTCAGTCAGATGCTTGCTGCCTGAATTCTGTATCCTTCAGGTGATCTGAAATTGTTTATACAGTAACTAGCCTTTGGATAGTCAATGCAAAAACAAATGTCCAGTGAAGTCCGTTGAGAATACTCGAGTCTCTCACTGAAATCCCCACCAAGCAAAGTTGTCTGGAACATAACTTCTCTCTGGCAAGAGAGCAATCCTAATCATTCTCATGGGCAGAATCTGCTTTTAGGAAAGGACTTCTTCCAAGAAGACTGTGCTGACACAGTCCTTGTCATGAAGCCAGTAAATAGAGACCCTGGTTTCATGGAAGTGACTGAATGCAGGGAGCTCGTTTGAAGCCCAGCTTTGAGTGGTGTTTTTTTCACTCAGCAAGTATGTTGTTGCCTACAAACAAAATACGCCGTTCGATACGTAGTTCAAAAGCATCTCATACTAATGTGGTATCTCCTTTGTAAGCAAAATTAATGTTAGATTTATTTTTTAAATCTCAGTTTTAACAGCTAGCTTTATGAAAAGCGTTATGGAGACAAAACCAGTTGGAACAAATGAGGCTGGTGGAGCTGATGTGAGCTCTTCAACAGGACCTTGGTGACCACCATTTTCTAACATGCTGTGGTGTTCAGAATAGCAAAACACCAAGGAGGTGTTTGCAGGGTAGGAAGGAGCCTTTCCAGCAGCCTCTGCTGGTATCAGTGGGCCCTTCTTATTGTACAGTAGAGTTGAAATCTTTTGGGGATGTTGGACTCTGTATCATTGACTTCTATTTTGTATTTGAATTTCTTTAGCAGAACGTTTAGATCTGTGGAAGGTATTTTTCCTGTGTTCTTTTGCCCACTTTCTCAATTGTTAAAAAAATGCCATCTCACGTAGGGTCAGTTGTGGCATTTCTTTGGGCTTTGAGTTGAGTTCTTAGAGAGGAGCATTGTATCAGAGAGACTGAAAAAACGTTCCTGAAAGGAAGACATTTGTCTCTCTGTGCTCCTCAGAAGTTCTTTGCAGAAGTTCCTGCCATTCTAGACTAAAAGTTTTTCTGATGCATGTCCAGAGCAGATCTGCTTTCACAGGCAGTGGCAGTGATTAGTTGATTCAGGCAGGGGTATATATTAATCCGCTGGTTATGATAATATTGGGAGATGTGTTCCATGTGATTTTCTTTAAAGAGAAGACAGCTAATCCCATAAATGCTTTTATTATATATTAGTCTTAACAGTGGGCTGTTATTAAAGTGCAAATATATTGGACAATATATGACCTATATGGCAACAATTAATGCTGGTCTGGCTTTCAGTTTATTCTGTTAATTATTCTGAACTCAAAAGAACCTGAACCCAGTGGTAATTGAGACATTTGAGATACGCTGATACATATTTTAATTACTGTTTTTAAGGATAAGAGATCCTTGATCTCCTAGGAACTCGTGAGGGCGTCTCCGCTAAATGGAGTTAAACATGGGCTAGAATTACAGGAAAAAAATTTTCTGTTTCCTGGTCACTTTGAATGTACACCTTGAACAAGGGCTTGGACATACGAGTTCTGGAGAATCTTGCTGTGAATATTTTCTGATTCATTTGTTTGGGAAGGCCAGCATGAAGTTTATGCCTTTTCCTAAATGCCACAGTTCACCATGTGAAGTTTTAACTCATTCATCTTCATGAGCAGATGCAGACCCTGAATTTGCTAAAGTGTTTCACAGGTTCAGACCACTGTGAGACTATTAATGTTTTTAGAATAATTGAAAGGCCTGTTATGTCATTTGAATAATTAATTGGCATATTATAAATGCTGATGCTGAAAACCATGATCTAAAAAAGAATGTTCCAGTAAGTATTTTAATATTTTTCCAGCTGAATATCAGGCTCTGTGCAGCAGTGGAACTGGCATGACTGCAGGAGGAAATGGTAAGATCACTTCAGACTATAGCAGTTCTGACTAAAAGTGGTACCTTGATATCCTTGATTTGTTAGACAAGCTGGTGGGGATGATGGCAGGAAAGAATGGGAGGAAGGCTTATTCTAATGGATGTTTGCAACACATTAATTTTGGATGAAATGAGTGGAGCATGCCATTCCACCAGTGCACCCTCTGTATTTTGTCACGGAACATATGTGAGTGCTGTTACAAAATAATGGCAAATTTGTGAGAAGTGTTATTACCTATATGACTTAGAAATCACACACGTAAGTCATATTGGCGCATTTCAACTGAAATCATCCCGAAGAATAAAGCCACGCTGAACACTGAGCTTCCTCACATGCTTCAGCTGTCAATAAGAGCAGGTTGACAGAGTTTGGTTAATTAGAGAAAAGGAGTAAATGGTTACAATAAAAGCTTTGTAGTCATAGAACTGTGAAACTCTAAGTCAGCCAATGCTCACTAGTAGATTTGCTGGCAGCAGAGAGAGCAGAGCATTCAGAAAGGAGGGGTGTTCATGCTTTGGAGAGTGATGCCATCTGGAAATGCTGAGTCAGGGTATTAGTACATGTGCCTCTCTAAATGTAAGACCCCAGTTCAATATCCCCGTTCTTATCTACAAGTCTCCTAAATGTCCATGGGCTAGGGATGGTCTTAAATAACTGTGAAAGGGATGCTCTTCTCTCTTGTGTGAATTCCCCAATCAGAACTACACGATTATAAATATGGAGCATCCAATGTTAGTGATACTGAAAATATATCTTTTCCTAGTTTGGAGAATTAACCCCCACAACCCCTCAACAACTGACTCTGGTTTTATGGTTTTGTTTTTTTCCCTTTATGTAGATATTAATGAGTGCTTACTGGATACTGATCTCTGCCCGAATGGAAGGTGTGAGAATCTGCATGGAACATACAAATGTAGTTGTAACCCTGGATATGAAGTGGATTCCACTGGGAAAAACTGCATTGGTATGAAATGTCCCATTTTTCATTTTGAAGTTTGATGCTTATTTTTATCCTCTTCCACCTTTTTTCCCGTGTTTCTTCAGATCCACTAGCTGCTCTTCTGATATTTCTGGATGTTTTCTGCTGGATTCTTCTTTTCATTTCAGTGCTTTGCAGTGTTCATAAAATCCTCCACTGTGGGACCATTGCTGTCAGTGACTCAAATCACTGGCAGCCATGCAATAAACATCCAGTTCAGTGAAGTCCACTGAAAATGCACTCTGCAGTACCAATGTTTCTCAGAATCAAAAGAAGCCAGATCCTGCAATTAAAATGCACCACAGGAGGGACCTAGGATCAGCAGTGTGCTAGGTGCATCCAAGAGCAGGGGATTTAAGTAAAACTCCCAACTGATCATAAGAAGATAACATCCCTTATGCTGCAGAAGGCTTACATAGTTTCTCCCAATTCTGAATTTGTGGAAAAATCCCTCTCAACTTTCAGACAGGGCTGTTGGTTTAACTGTGTTTGGTGTACTGGCCAGACACAGGAAAATTTATTGTCATTGGAAGCACCAACAGAATCTGATGGCATGGTGTCTCTAGCTAGGCCTGATTTCCTGTGATGTACAAGTGAAAAACATCTAAAGCCGTATTTTTCATCACAGAAAATAAATACTGCTTCTTCTTAGAGGTGACCAGTGGAAGCACTCTGGCATGGGATAAAAAGAATTCAAATAAGTAGCAGTCCAGTCTCTTCTCACACTATCTGGGATGTAAAAAACCCCATCAGATGCCTGAAAACTCAAATTTTGCAATTACCAATTCTAATTCTGGCAATTCTCTTGTTCCATTCCATGGTGCCAATGAAAGCTCGTAAGACCCTTTAGAGTGGTGTGTTCTGCTCCTACAGTGGTGTGTTGTTCTAGACCTGCTCTGCACAACTGATCAGAAATTTCTTCTGGTTTCGTGTTAAAATTTATTTGTGAGCATTTTATTTCCAGTTGATGTTGTGCTAATATTATCCTTTGATTTAGCACCATGTCAGCACTTATCCCCAATTTATTTATAAAGAATCATCATATCCTTTCTCAATCTCTGTTGGCTAAACTGCCCAAATCCACACTTTCAGTCTTTTTGCAAAAGCAGAGCCCTCTCTGGAATGTGACTGATCTGACCAGTGTACAGTGTTCTGATGAGGTCTGACCAGTGCCTTGTACAGTGGCGCCAGCATTTCTCCATTGCCCTTAGGAATATCCTGCCTAAACTGATTCTAGAGTGCGTTAGTCTCTTCTCAAATACATGTTATACTTTGGGATCAAAGTCATCCTCTAATTGGGAGCTACATCCAGAGTTTTCTCAACAGCCTTCAGCTGATGAGTTCTGGTTTATAGCGTGTTATTGTTATTGGTCCCTAATTGCAAGGTTTTGAACACTGGTGATTATATTTCACCTTACTTCTCTCATTCACATTGTCAAGATTAATTTAGTCTTGCATGATTCTCTGTATTGGTAATAACTTCCAGCTCAGTGTTGTCCATAGTTTTTGATCCCATTCATTTTTTAATTTCACATTGTAACGAATATTTTATAGGGCCCTGAAAGGCATTGCTAATATCCCCTCTCTGTCGTGATTACTCCCCTTTTTAATATACTCTACTGTAATCTCTCCTTCAGCCAGCTCTGGAACCACCTTAAAGTTCTTAAATTCCTCCCTGTTATCTCCAGTTTACATAATAATTTTATTTGGGTTCTGTATTCTCTACTTAAACCTAAATAGCTTAAGTCATCTGTGTTATCGCAGTCTAAACTATCCACTATCTTATTTTTTAAAAAAATAAGAGTTGATCTATCTTTGATAAAAGTCATGCTGTAATTCATCCCATTTTCCCATTTGCTTCTTTGGCTTTAATTATCCATGTCCCATTTCAGTGTCTGCCCACAGCTTATGGCATCCCTTCTCTTCTCCCCATCCATCTGTGAGTTTTCCAGCTGCTCCCCAGCCCACCCTGTTGCAGCCCACATCCATGCTCCATCACAGCTGTTTCCCATTCTTCCATAATGTTCCACCTGGCCCTCTCTCAATTTTTCTGAACTCCTGTGAAGCTTCCCACACGGTCTGTTTTATTCTGCAAATCTCCCTGCTTTTCCTAGCACTTTTGCTGTTCCCAGCTGCTGCACTGACCCTCTGAGTCTTCCCAACTTCTCTCAACACTTTCTGAGGCCTCTCTGACTTAGCCAATTGTTCCTGTCTGCTCTCAGGGTCTCTCCTGGTCTTCACCTGCCATTCATGGCCCCTTGCCACCCTCTTGCAACTTCTCTCTGATGACCACAGCTCTTCCAAAGATTTCCTAAGAGCTCTTGAAATTTAGGGCTAGCATTTCTATTTAAATTTTTCACCTCTGAAGCAAGTGTAGACTTGCGTTGGCCTTGTTAACAATAACATCTAAGACAGTTCAGAGCCAGCTTGGAAAAAATGGTGATTTAAAGACCAGGTGACCAGCAAACCTTTCCAAACCAATCCTCTCCTCAGTTCTTGCATGACTGTGGGGGCTGCTGTGCAGGGAATCAGAGACTGCATAGACCTACTCCACAATATAGGAAAGATGAAAGTGTGATTCCCAGCTTTATTTTGAACCATGACTGTCACATATTATGAATAGGCGTAGAAAGGAAGTACAGGGTCTTATAAAAGTAAAGCAGCCTACTAAAGAATAAAGCTCAGGGAAAAGTCAACAAAAATATACAGAGAAGGGTGGGTTGTTTTTTTAAAATATTTCCCTACTTAAAAACCAAAATCAAAATGTTAATTTTTCTCTAGGTAATATTTATGTGGTTTGAATTCATGCAATGATTATTATTTCCATTATATTAATGATAGTTTTCATGAAGAAGGAGGGCGCAGTGAGATCTTTAGTGTTAGTTTAGTTGGAATGGTCATTTCCATTTGAAATAATTCCAAGCCTGTTGTCTACTAAAAGAATCTAGAAGTCTTTTTAATGTGTTTGAAAAAACAGTTCAAGTCATGTGTGTGTCTGTTCTCTCTCCCCTTTGCCTCCTTCTGTCTGTATACACAAAATCTAATGCAGTGTGGCTCTTGGGAGGGAAATTCTGTCCTGGCTTCTATTCCAGAACTGTTTTCTTTCTTAAAGTTCTTGATTTTCATTATAGACATTGATGAATGTGCTCTGAACATGCTACTTTGTGACAACGGGCAATGCAGAAATACCCCTGGAAGTTTCACCTGCACCTGTCCAAAAGGATTTGTATACACTCCTGACCTAAAGACATGTGAAGGTAATTGTCAACACTCCATTTCATCCTAGTTTTATTTGTTTGGGTTGTTCAGACTGTGCCAGAAATCCTTTGAACCTTGATGGGCATATAATGTGTAGAACTAAAAAAAAAAAAAAAAAAAAAAAAAAAAAAAAAAAAAGGTAAGAAATTATATGGGGAAGTAGGGGAATGAGGAGACAAGGCCAGAGTGAAAGGATTAGATAACCTTGTGGAATAGCCTGTATTAGGTCTGTACTAGCACTCTCCTTATTGACTACTACCAGTGGGCCCACACTGTGGCAAGGGTGAGAAAAACTCAAGAAGAAAAGAGTTTTACAAATCTGTTACCTTGTGTGGAGAACAGACCCGGATGGCTCCTAGTCTGAACCCGTTATGAGCCACAGACAGGATGTGTATCAGATCATTTAAACATCACAGTCCATCACCACGAAGCTGGGCAATAGCTGAATATCACTGAAAAATGAGATGCTGCTTCCAAGTTCAATGTTTTAATGTTCTAATGTGTTAGTGTGTCTTTAGGACACATACATCGTTAGTCTGTTGTGAAGAGTTTCTTAATAAAAAGGCAGAATATGAGGAAAGCTTCTTCTATTTTTCCCTAAGTTGAAAGAAGCCTATGTATTTTTGTTGATGCTTCCTGGCACTAATGGCACCGTTTCTCTTCTAGATATTGATGAGTGCGAATCTAATCCCTGTGTAAATGGGGTGTGCAAAAACACACCAGGCTCTTTTGCTTGTGAATGTTCACCTGAAAGTACTTTGGATACAACCAGGACCATCTGCATAGGTATTTGTTCTTCTGAAGGTTTTATGTTTGCTTGTTGAAAATGTCCAGTGACATACTATAACATAATACACCAAGTTTAGAAAATATTTAAAAATAACTCATGTAAATAAAGTTAGTGGAAGACATTACAGAAAACAATGTTAAAATTGTTTGTTTTCACCGTTACTGTGGATATATAAAGTGTGACTAGCACTTGGGAGCGTGGTGTGCTTCCATGTCAAATTTGAAAGAGAGATGAAATTTTTTTTTGGTAACAAATGCAGAAATGCTAAAACTGCTTCTTGAGGATTATGCTCACTCACTGACTTCCCCTTGCAAGAGGGGTGGGCATGTTCTCATTAAGATCTGCTCTCTGGAAAAGCCAGTTTTCTGTTTGAGACGGAGCATGAGTAAGTTGTGTACAGTCCAGACCAGCTCAAGGCAGCCACGGACAATGCTGTGACTGAGATACTCTGTTTTTTCCCTTACTTGTTCTGGAGGGACAGTAATTTATAGCTATTATACTAGTCAGTGAGGAGAACTGTGGAACGATAGCTCTGTCTGATCCTTGGCTATCTCCTGCTACTCCCTGTGCTGGAAGATCGGATATCCAGACTGGGGGATTGAATAGATTAATGGAAGATCTAGAAAAGGTTCATATCTAGCCATTCATTTGCATGTCCCTCTAATCTGAGTCATAATAAATACTTAGATCTTGAGTGGTGTTGAGATATTCCACGTTAAGGTCAATAAGCATAAACTAGGATTTTCAAGGGCTCTGTGCTGGGATGATTTCAAGCTACAGTCCAGCATAGAGAAGGCTAAATTAAGAGCTTTTAAAAGAAATTCAGATCTGATGAAGTAAGTTATAATGGAAGGATGATTCTTTTTCTTGGTTAAATTCAAGTGTGTTTGCAAATATATTAATGTGTAATGCATGACAATACATTGGGTTTTTTTTTCCAAACAGAAACTGTTAAGGGTACCTGTTGGCAGAACATAGTGGATGGAAGATGTGAAATAAATATCAACGGAGCAACTCTGAAGTCCCAGTGCTGTTCCTCCCTAGGTGCTGCTTGGGGAAGCCCGTGTACACCATGTGAACGAGGTAACGCTGTTCATTTTCCTCAGAAACTTAGGCTATTTCCTATCCTGAGGCTGGCCCAGGTCATTCTCATAGAAGTTTGGGGGCAGGCTAGACAAATAGCTTGTTCTACTATCAATCACTCATTCCTTATTCAGTTGGAAAAAGAGAAGTCTTAATATTTGAGAGGTAGCATGAAGCTATAGAAGGTTCTGACTTTGAATTTTACAGTAAATATTTTACAAGTTTAAACTCTGAAGGGAAGGGACCACACCTACAGTCTGTAACTTGCAGCATTACTTTAGCATGGTTTGTCATAATTAGTGATCTAGAGTTCCTAAGGATGTAGCAATAGATGCATGTTCCCCAGAGCTCCCAAGAAAATGTTTGCAACAAATGGATCTTTGGTGTGGTAATGGAGGGAGGAGAGGGAGTGGCCCTTGTTATTGCAGTCTGTAGATTAACTGATGACCTAGAGAATCATACAGTTGATCAAGAAATGGGTTGAGGTCTCTGCATATTCACTTGATAATTAGACCAAACTGTAGGATGAGATGACGAATGCAGAAATGTGTGGGGGTTGTTATTTCTATATGCTGAGAGCTGCTAGTTTGCTCAAATCTTTAGTTAAATTCCTCCTGCATATCTTAGCAGAATTCATCCTCATCCATTCCTGGTAAATAGGGATGTTAATGTGCTGTGATCAAGTTAAATGAATTAATTGATTTGAATGAAGCAGGAATCATGTAACCACTTCAGGGTTAGCTAAGACACATGGGAAGCAAAAGTGGATAATGGTTGACACTCTATATATAGTTTATGTCATTGCCCCATCTTATCTCTTTCTTATTTTAGAAAATACTGAGATCCTGTGGAAGCACTCAGACTTCTCATAGCAATAAACTCTAGATAATATTTCACATGATCAGTTTTTCACAATAAGTTGATGGTGGGTTTTGGACTGTAGCATTCTAAAAGTTCTCTTTCGTTTGTTTTACAGACCCAATATGTCAAAAGGGATATTCAAGAATAAGAGGAACATTGTGTGAAGGTATTTATTGTTGCCTTAACATAAATCAGAGCTTGAATGACAAAAAATGCCAGTGTTTTGATTTAAGTGGTTAATTTAGCATAGAAGATCACTACGCCAAATTCTTACCTTGTGTAGTTCCATTGACTTCATTAGAGTTATGTCAGGGATGAATTTGGTTTCAGTTTGTTTAACATTCCTGCGTACTCACAGTTTATCTCCAAGTACACACTTGCAAATATAGTGTCTACCAGTATAAGGAGATGATTCTCGCTCTTCAAATATTAACTGAGTAACCTATTTGGGCAAAGTATGCACCTTATATATGTTATAAAACATGGCATTATTGATACAGTGGTATGACAAGCCATTACTATGCTTCATAAAAAAAATGTTTAAAGACTGTATTTCACATGAAACGTTTATTTGGTTTGGATTTTTTCTTAACCTTGGCTTTCTTCCATGAAACATTATATGAAATCAAGCATGTTCCAACGTAGTTTCATTGTCTTATTAAAAAAAAAATGTCATCAGGAGTTAAACTTTGGTTAAAGGAAAGGTTAAAGATTTCTGAAATGTGTAGCTTTTTGCTCGGTATGAGATGACTCTATACTATTCTGTGAAAATGGAAGGTCCCACCCTATTTCATGCTCATTTGAATTGATTTGAACCCTTGGACAAGTACTGAGTATTTCCAGAGTATGCAGAAGCTCAGAGAGTCTCAAACTGCTGTGGGTCACCCTGACTGACAACATCTGACATGACACTGCAGTTAAAATATTTTTTAAAAATTACTCCCATATGTAGCTTCCATAAAGAAACATTGTTTTTTCCCTTAACAAAAAATAAAATAAAACAACAACAAAAAAAAAGAGGAACACCCTCACACATATTCTTTGCTTTCCAAATGATGACTGAATACCTTGGCACGTCTGTGCTGCAGACCCACTGTACATAACTTATCTGACCTCAGCAACACTTTCTGGAGTGTGTAAGTGAAAGAAAAGGGGAAAAAAAAAAAAAAGTGGCCCCACCTATCTCTCTTCACAAGGAAAGTCTTAGAACATTTTCAACACTGCTGGGATGGAAAGTTTATCCTTCCAAGATGTAGACATAACTGTTTTCAGCATTTCCTTTACCAGCACTTTGGATTACATCTATTACATGCTTTAATCTTTCTCATTTCAGTGGGACCTGGATAGCCCCAGATTTTTCAGAGTAGTTTCCCCTGCTTTTAACATGCTGAAGCTGTATTTGGGTTTCAACCAATGTAAGCATTTTTCAAGACAGGGGAAGATCTCTAGGAAATTTACTGGCAAGTGAGAGACAGGACAAGGGAGTATGTTTAGTTCCCAAAAGGTGATACTCAGTTCTCCCATACACAGGCCATGTAAAATGAGTAATGGACCTTGTGCAAGGAAATAAGCAAACTTAATTGGCAGCGTTCCTCTAGTTTACGGGTGAGACCTGGAGTTGTCAGCTGGAATATTGCTCACAGGCTGTGAACTGTGTTCCAGTGGTATCTAGGAGTCCACTGGCTTTCCCTCCTGCCTTGTAGTCAATATGGGCCTTTTATTTATAGTATCTGTTCAAGGGCACAGGCCACTGATGTCCACCCCACGTTTATCCTCCACCCTGCTCCATGTGGTTTGAGAGCTGCAGAGTGTGTTCACACCAGTTTTGTCTGGAGGCTTAGCAAGTCCCATCTACCCATTACTCTGTACACGAGTGTTCAGCTGTGGAGTATCAGAGTCATTCTTCTCTCATTTCTTGTTCTTATTCTCTCCTGTCTTAAAAATTGTCATGCTTCATCTTGACAGGGCTATATTTAATGCTGGAAGCTTTTTCCTAAAGGCAGTTGTGAAGTATATACTTTTCACAAAGTCCACTGGTAGGAGGATCCCACACTTAGATTACTAAACGTTTGTTTATGCCCAGGCTAACACAGTTAATCAAATGATCCTTACCTAAAAGTGCTAAATTTTCCATGTAAATATAGAAATATAATATTTATTTAATGAAGTTAAACTCTGTGTGCAGTCATAGTTTATTTTAATCTATATAAAGTTACTGATTGTTGACAAGATCATAGAGCTAGATTTTAAACAGTGTTGTAGTTTCCAGATGTGCAGAGGTCTGCCTGATAAGACACCAACATGAAAAATACAAAAATTAAAAATAAAAAAAAAAAAAAAAAAAATACAGCATAACTTAATCTCATTGGAATAATGCATAATCTCATATTGTCTTTCTTTGCCCATTTGCTTCAAAATTCTGGCCCACAGTGAGTATGAAAATTGATACAATTTTTAAATGCCTCTCCCTTTTTTTTGTCACTTTTGAGTTTGATTTCAATATACATAGGAATGGCAAATAGCAACATATTTTATTTGTAATAGTCTGTAATTAATTGGTTCTGGCTGACTTGCATAAGAAATCCTGAATATTTGGAATTTTTTCAGGTCGTGTAAACTGCTGTGGTTTGGTATTTTATCCTAAAACCCCCAAATGTTCATATTTTTTTCTGATTTGTTCATGTTTAGCATGCTAGTGATTACTTTTATTCACATTTTGTTTGGAAATAGATGTAAATGAGTGTGAGGTGTTTCCTGGAGTCTGTACAAATGGGCAGTGTGTCAATACCTTGGGATCGTTTGTTTGCCAGTGCCCCAATGGAATGACTTTAGATGCTTCTGGACGAACATGTCTTGGTAGGTATTAATTCCATTTGCAGGTCTACTAGGGAAGAGCAAATCTGTGTGGTAAGTAATGTTCGCACTGCGTGTTTTCTTACAAGTAAGGAAAATTATTTTTGTCCACATAAGTGATTTTCAAATGGAATCAATCAGGGACATGAACTTAGTTCAACTGGAATATGAACAGATTCCAATGGCAGTAGCTAAAGCCCATCACCATCTGCTAGCTGGTGAATAACGTTGATTTAGTTCCAGATTGTCCGTCTGGCAAATCCATACCAGATCATCTGTGCTCTTGGCACTCTTCGTTCGCAGCCCCACTGAAATCGCCAAGGTTGGAAGAGCAGAGGGGGGACACCATTGTGGGCTGGGACTCAGGTGTCTGAGGAGGGATGGCATTTTCCCAGCCACATTGAACACCTTAATGGGGGGTGCAAAGAATATCAAAGTTTTGTATGCTGTCCAGCCAGAGCACCTTTGTCCCTTTATGACAGTAAATGCTGAAGATTTGTCTCAGAATAGCTTGTAGTAATTGAAAGGCCTTATTTAGTATGGTAAGCTGGAATGCTTAATATGCTTTTCTGATCCAGAATTTACTTAGTGTTGAGCACCGTTTTGCAGAATGGTGCTTTAAGCTTACTTCAGCTTTTAATTTCTGAGTTTAGGGTTAATATTTTGCTGTTAAAAATTATGCAGTGGGCTTGGTATGCTCCTCTGAGTCCACAAAACCATGGAGCAAACTGTCCTGTGAAGGGATTCTGGAAACGGATTCCTCTGCAGTGAACTAAATTTTCTCTTTCTCTCTCAACATACTGTTCAATTTCCCAACAGACATTCGCTTGGAGAGTTGCTACCTGCAACACGAAGATGAGCAGTGCACCTCACAGATCCCAGGTCGACACCGCATGGATGCTTGCTGCTGTTCAGTGGGGGCAGCCTGGGGCTTTGAGTGTGAGGAGTGTCCTCTGAAGGGATCACCTGAGTTTGAAGCTCTTTGTCCAAGAGGATCTGGGTTCTCTACGAAAATAGAGATAACTGGGAAACCTTTCTCTAAAGGTATATGATCCATTTGTGCTTCATTGCCAGCAAATCCTGCTGGCTTTTCCTTTTACTCTTCCCTCGAACAATTCCTGTGGGCTTGAAGATTTCAGTGGTAGTCAGGCACTTCACTCACCTTAAGGCATCTTTGAAAATCCAATTAGATTTCATGGAAATTAAGGCCAGAATAAAACACAAGGTAATTTAGTCTGTGTCACAGATCATTAAATACCATCTAATGCCTCAGCCTCAAAACACTGAATCTGTGGCTCTACTAGAGAGGTTAAATTCTGTGCCTCCTGTGTTGCATCTAATAGCACCTCTGGTTGATGGAAGAGCTTTGAAAACCTGGCACGTCTTAGTACAAGAACTAGATCAAACTGAGCTGTCAGCAGTGGATGTATTGAAAGAGCAATCCATTTTACCTGTGCAGCGTGCAATAACTTTAATTCTACTGTGGAGCAAGCCAGGGAGGGTGAATAACTTTTGAAATTTCTTGTGGAGCTGCTTGGAGAAGTAGAAAAAAAATGTTTCCAGGATGATAGCTCAAATCAACAGAATTTAATTTACTGTAAACCAAGTCTTGTTATGACTGTTGTTGGTAAACTTTCAGCATTAAATGGGAGTCACACAGTGACACCTTAGAATCGTGTGCTGAAACCTGTCTTTGCAGGGTTACCAGTGGGATTAAGGTGGACAATGTCAGAAAAACAAATAATGGATGTGAATACGTTTATACAGAAAGCCAGTTACTCCAAAACTAAACATTATGAAGTCTGAAAGGAGGAAAAAATATAGATGAATGGCAATTGCTGTTGTTAGTTTCAGCCTTAGTTTTATAAACAGTTACTAAACCATTAATTATCCATAAAGTGACATGTGCTTTTATTTATGCTTGTTATGTTTTCTGTGACTCATGGAAATCACATTTTTTCTCAGAAACCAGAAAACAGAGTGGTTTTTTTGAAAGCTCCCTTTGCCCTTGTAGGCTTGATCCTCTGTCCACTGAAATCTTCCTGTTGACTTCAGTGAGCTGCAGATCAGATCCTGCAGGACAAAAGGGGAGACTAATACCATTTTATGGCAGAAAGTGCTCTTGGCAGTTCCAAGAGTGCCCACATTGTTGGTTAGGTGGAAGTCAGTATCAGTTTAGTTACATTTTTCCCAAGAGGAGAGGTCATTATCATGAGAGAATGACCTCTGAAGTCAGCGTTGTTCTTTTATGTGCTGCTTTTGTATGAAGTGATAACATCATTATGTCCTTACTGTTTTATTTGTAGATATCAACGAATGCAAAATGGTCCCCAGTCTTTGTACCCATGGAAAATGCAGAAATACCATTGGCAGTTTTAAGTGTAGATGTGACAGTGGATTTGCCCTTGATTCTGAGGAGAGGAATTGCACAGGTAAACTGCGTGGATGTAGCTCTCATAACTTTGATTTGAAAAGGAAAAACTGAACTGCCTTGAAAATACTGTGAACGTGTTTTATGTTACAGATATTGATGAATGCCGCATCTCTCCTGATCTCTGTGGCCAAGGCATCTGTGTCAATACTCCTGGAGACTTTGAATGTGAATGTTTTGAAGGCTACGAAAGTGGATTTATGATGATGAAAAACTGCATGGGTATGTCTTTAATAGAACATAGATGTGCAATAGCATGCTATGTGCGAGTATGCTAGGCATGGTTTATTTTGGGTTTTTTTTGAAGGTTTGATTGCACCTGGGTTTAGGTCCCTCTCATTTTCTGAGTCTTATTAAAGCTCACTGTAACTTTGTTTCTACCCCACATGTGAAATTCCTGCTTCTGCCGGATGCCAAAGCAAAAATGAGCAAGGGTCAGGATTTTAGGATGTTAACTTTATCCCCGCAATCCCCATTTTGCTATGTGGGAAACCATACTGAACTTGGGAGTTAGATTAGATTAAAATTTAGAAGAAGTCTTTTTGAATTTATTTTTTTTTTTTAGCTACACTGTGGTGACTAGGAAGGTCTCCAGAGCTGATATGGCAGATGGGTCTGTGATGGGTAGCAGGCTGTGGGGAGGGGCAGGCTGCTGCTGTGGCAGTGCTGGCTCCTGCAGTGATGTGTCCTCCCTTTTTCCCACAGACATCGATGAGTGTCAACGCAATCCCCTTCTCTGCCGAGGTGGCACCTGCATCAACACTGAGGGAAGCTTTCGGTGTGATTGTCCTCCAGGCCATCAGATATCACCAAATATCTCTGCATGTATAGGTGAGACGTGCAGGCAAAACCAGTATTGTGCACGGCTTTTTATACTGCTCTTTAGCTGCGTGTGCATTTATGATGTTTGCTTTAGGATCGTTTTCATTCAAACACATTCCTCTTTTTTCTTTTGCAACAGACATTAATGAATGTGACCTAAGCACCAATCTGTGCCGAAATGGACGTTGTGTCAACCTGATTGGAAAGTATCAGTGTGCTTGCAACCCTGGGTATCAGTCCACACCTGACAAGTTATACTGTGTTGGTAAGGACAAAAATCTACACGGGATCTCTAGGGAATAGGAAAGATAAAACACAAGTAATTGTTTCAGTTTTAGTAGTTATATGAAGACATGTTTAATTGTGATTCAAAAATCTAGCATAGTCTGTCAAAATAGTATGCAAAAAACCCCAAAATGTGCTTATCCGTTGTTGTGAGGAATGAATGAAATTATGGCAGCACTGCTGTTAACTGTGTAATAGTTTATTTTCTCTAGTAAATCAATAATGATGCATAAAATAGCATACTATTTTAAATTACCTAAGACTTCAGACTTTGATAATTAAGAGGGAATACCTTGTTAAATCCTGAGTTTTTTAATTAAAAGCATCATTACTGACAGACCAAAGAGTAGAATCATGTGGTTCAATTGAATTTTTCCTAATTTGATCTGTAGTTGTCTCAAACACAGGGCCTTTCCAAAACTGTTTCTTTAAAGCCACATTTTGCAAATGACATTTAGCTTAAATCACATATTGTGCGCTCCTTTATGTGTATATATTCTATTGTGCCATGGAAATACATGAAAAATCCACTGGCTTTAATTCTGCCTAGTAGATAATTTTTTCCCTTGATCATTACAAAAGCTTTGTTGCCTTCATGATACTGTGGTAACCCAACAGTGGTATTTTTATATGTAGAACTGCAGAGGTATTTGTATATGCAGTCAGATATTACCATATCTTTCCCTCCTGGTTTGCCTGACATCCATTCCCGTGCCTATATTTGCAAACACTTGAATGTTCAAGGACTGTGCAAATATTGTGTAGATTCTTTATTAATGCTGTTCCGGAAAGCTGACTCAAAGTGTGTCCTTGAAATGTGCTTTAAAGTAGAAGATATTGTGGATTTTAACTGTCATTTTCTCCTTTTTAGATATTGATGAGTGCAGTATAATGAATGGTGGCTGTGAGAACTTCTGTACAAACTCGGAGGGCAGTTACGAATGTAGCTGTAAACAAGGTTTTGCACTCATGCCAGACCACAGGACATGCACTGGTAAGGGGAGATTTTGGGAATTTTTCTGCTGGAAGAGCTTATTTCAATAGTTTAAAAATGTACCTTCTATTTAAGATTAAAGCTATTGCAACAAATATACTTTTAAAAAAAAAAAAAAGTAATGCAAGGAGAGTGGAGTTCTTTTTTATAAAATAAACATCTCCAAAGTATCGGAATTGGACAAGTGCAGACTGAATTGAAGGGAATTGATTCTTCATCATTTCAGAAAATGTACAAGTTGGTTCAGTTTTGTAACAAAAAGCTGTACATTTTTCAGTAGGAGATAAATTTTCTCCCTTAAGGTATTATATTAGATCCAAATCCCAAATGTGTTGAAGTCAATGGAAAGAATCATCATAAACAGAAGCCAGAATGCTCTGCATGTGCAGTGTATGTCCGAAATGCTAGAGAAGGAGCTGACTGCCCCGTTCTGTGGTTGTGTGGTATCTGCTCTTAAGCAAGCAACAAAATTCCTATTTTTAATTCTTTGTTTAGTCAAAAGCAAGTATGCTGTATTACTTCAAAACTGAATGACTTTCAGACAAAACGAAATCTGAATAGTATGAATCTTTCTTAGGAAACTCTAAACAGGGTTTGTGAGAAAATTTTCAGGGCGAGTGTTCTCCTTTGGGAGTCTGGGAGTCATAATCCCAGTAAGTGAATTGTGCTCAGTGATTTCCACATAGGTTACTGGAAAGATAATTCAACCCTACTCTTCTCTTACTTCTTGCTGCACAACCAGTGGCCTGCTGAGGCATGTGAATATTTGCCAGCTGTTTGCCAATTCCATCCAAGAGCTCCTTGAAGAGCATAAGAAATATAACAGAATTAATCTCTTGGACTAGAATTGCCTTTATAGTTGAACATTGGAGAGTGTTCTATACTGACTTAATAGAGAGAGTTCACATTTAGAATTTGTAAATATTTATAGACCTCTGATGAGGGTCTCGGTTCCCCTGAGGCCACTTGCTACCATTCCAAAGGATAGAACAGCCTTAAAGCATAGTTAAATGTAGTTTGCCCCCCACATTGTAATTTACACTGTCAGAAAGATGTAAAGTACCCAATCTTCAGCAAGCATCAGAACCTTGTTCAAAGAAAGAAATCAACTAGAAAAAGTGCAGATTTGACTGACTGATGTTACAAACCCTAAAATACGTAATTAGAAATAATTTGTCTTCAGGTCAAGTTTCTAGAAAAGGCAAGTTCGTTCAAAAAAACTTGCCCCATTGATGTTTGGGGCACTTTTTGAATGCAAAAATAAACCCAGTTGGTCAAAATTGTGCCTCAGCCAAAATCTAAACCCAAGGGACAGGATTAGAGGGACATGAGAGGAGGGGAGCAGGGATCTCTGAGCCACTTTTCTGTTTTCATCTTCTTGGCTTGACTGGGGACCAAATAACCCAAGTGTATACTTGGACAGTCGTAGGGATCTCAAGTCTACTGGCTCAAAACTGTCCTGTGCTTAACTCCTGCTTACCCTTAGACATCTCTAAACGCAGAAGCAGAGCGGATTACTTACAGCACCATCCTGCTTATTAAACTAAAAACTTTGGAATAGAAAACTGTCGTCTTTCCCTTCTCAAAGAGAGAGGAAGCAGTTGCCTTTGCTGTGGGGAGGGGATGCATTGTCAGTGGTTTTGTCCTCACTTGACCATAAACATGTCTGTAGAAGTTTGTAGTCAGATCTTACCAGCGTGAGGAATTAAAAAAGCATTTGATCTTAGCTGTGAATTTTTGCATGTTTATATACAGCCTTGACTCTGAAAAATAGAATTTCATTCATAGGCCAGCCAGTAATAGCTATTAGCTATTCATTGTCATACTCTCCTCTAAGAAAGACTTGAATGCAGTAGCCAACACATAAAAAGGTTTAAGGAGCAGAAACAGCAGACACCTTTGGATGTCCAGTCAAACTCTACCTAACAAAATATCTAGAGATGTGAGGGGTTGCCTTTACCAGTATCTAAAAATGCTGCTGCCTTCTCTTGAAGAGTTGTTAATTACATAGATAAACATCTGGTAAACATTCAAAATATGCATGGTGAAATTTTGTCTCTGCCCAAACTAAGTGAGAAATGAGGAAAAAAATGTTTTTTGTGACATTTTCTGCTCGTTGCATTGCATATCTGGTTTTGCTGTGTTGGATGTTTGTGCAGGGTACAAGATACAGTAACACTGTGACCTGAGTATGTGAAACACCTATTTTACATTTTCAGTTTGCTCTCTGTGTGAACGTGTCTTTTATCTTTAACATCACACAAAGCTGGAAGCCATTATGGAATATATTTCTTGATAATTGAGCTGGTAAGAATGCCATTCAGTTCAGTAGTAGGTCAGGTTTGAATTGGTGAGGTTATGCATAAATAATCAGCTCAATTAGGGGAAACAACAGTTTCTTTGTCAGCTGATTTTCCTCCAACTGTGAAATCAGTACAGTGACAGGTTAGTAAATAAAGTTCTTTATATCTGTCATTATTATCCTCATTTCTAGAGCTTAATTTTGCATGTTAATTCAAATACCATTCCAAATTAAGATTTTCAGGCTAATGTCCATGCCAACGTTATTTGCTTGTTAAGATGAACAGGGACTGCTCAGCCTTCCTCCTTGCAGAAGTTGTGTTTCCACACAAACACTAGCTGCTAGAAATACAGAAGAATAATGAATGTAATATTTTAAGTTAAAATGAGTTCATTTTCTGCAGCTGCATCATTACTGCAATCCACAATAGACTGGTCTGATAATGAGTTACACCCTTTCTCTTGGAGGGGGTTCCTGAATCTTGTCCTTTTTGTGCTGGTTTTTTTCCCATGGTATCACTAGGCAGAGTTTCTGATTTTTGCTCTTGTTGGTCTGTGTTGGTGCTGACACAGGGAGATTCTAGGGATTTTTACAAGGAACGCTAATATAACCCCAGGGACTCTGAAAGATTCCAGACCTTAGCATGGCTGCGTTAATATAATAAAGTGTCTGCTTCTGCAGCTTGGCCCAAATCAGTGATGGCCAATTTCATGAATTGAGAGAACAACTTACATGCTAGAGGTTGTAACTGTATGTCTGGCCTGGCCAGTCAGCTGAAATGCTAAAAAGCCCCATAAAATCTCTTAGTGAAATAAATGTGTGTACTGTAATTATTCCCATCATGAGTTTGACTCTGTGTTTCCAATTTGTCACCACCCTTGAGACCTGTAGAGGTATTCTGTATGCATGATGGCTTTTTTAAGCTCTGTAAAGTCCAGTATCTTTATTGTTGAATTTGACTTCAGAGCTTACGTTGACTTCAACAATGATGGATTGTATCCAAGAACCTCCAGTTGTATATGACCATGTGATGTGACAAAGGTTCTGTTGCTTCTTTTTTTTTTTTTTCTGTCAATGACTTTTTTACCTACAAAGTTGTTCCCATGAGAGTCAGAGGTGAATGTTTGCCCCTGACTTTAGCTGGAGATGAGGAGCTGACTCATCAGGACAATTTTGCAATATATTGCTCAGTTATTTGCAAACTGAAGGATTCATGTTAATCAGATCATTAAACTGTTTGCTTGCCATGGTTATGGTTAGTTGCATTACGTAAAGGTGGCATATTTTAATCTGATTTTTCCCTGTAGATATCGATGAGTGTGAAGACAATCCTAACATCTGTGATGGAGGCCAGTGTACAAACATCCCAGGAGAATACAGGTGTCTTTGCTATGATGGATTCATGGCATCTGAAGACATGAAGACTTGCATAGGTAAGTGAAAGGACATATATTCCAATTTGGATTAACTAGGAAAATTTATTTATTAAGGCACTTTTTCCAAGTAGGTAGACAATGACATTTAAAGAGTATTGCTCTTATGCCCTAATTTTGGCACCTGACTATTGCACAAGCTATGTTTATCAAATGCAGATGTAATCTCTATACATCCCGTAGACTGGGATGCAAACGTGATGATCTATAGCATTGTATCTTTGGGTCATCTTCCAGTGAGGTTTTTATGCAGCTCAGATGAAACAGTGATTGCAGAAAGGAAGTGCTGGTGGATGATGCCATGGAAAATTTCTAGCAAGATAAATCACCAGTGCTGATTTAAACTTGTCTCTAAGACAAAACTATTCACGATTGCTGTACCTTGATAGAACTAAGTCATGAAACAGCATATCTCCAAAACCAAATTTTCACATTTAAATTAAAAATCTGGAGCACATTTGAGGAGGACTGTTTGTAAAAAAACTAGATAATATATGTATGCATATATATATATATATATATGTATGTATGTATATATATATATGTATGTATGTATATGTATATATACACACACATGTGTACTTAGAAAGCATCAGTAAATAGTCATAGTTATTCTTTGCATAATATGCTGAATCTTAGTCTCTATTTTTAAGGAAAGTTGTAATTAAGGGTATGTTAACCTAGATATGATGATAATATAGCACAATACAGCAGTGTTAAATCAGATCTCAAAATGTACACTAGGTAAAGAATAACTGACATAAGCAGTTTCCTCTCTGAATATGTAGACCCATATTTGTACCAAAAGATCATGTCTCAAGAGATTTTGCCAGCTACTTTCTAAGAATTGTATTTAATAAATCTTAATTCATGTTTTTTTTAGATGTTAATGAGTGTGATTTGCATCCAAACATCTGTCTGAGTGGAACTTGTGAGAATACAAAAGGCTCATTTATCTGTCACTGTGATATGGGATATTCAGGCAAGAAAGGCACAACTGGTTGCACAGGTATGTTTTAAAGTTTAATTATTAACTTTTAGCTAATGAGTCTGCATGCCCTTTTTTTTTTTTTTAGTGTTCAAAACTTCCTGTCACTGCAATTCTTTTCACTTATTTGTGCTAAATATTGTATCTCTTACCCAAATTTGCTGAGCTTGTGTTCTGCTGAACTTCGGCGGCATAGCATTCGGCCTGATGAGGCTTCTGCTGCAACAAGTGACAAACTGTCCGCTGGGAACAAAATTGGGCTTATTAGTGCATTGTTGTTGGTCTAAGAGAACAGAAAATACCATTGCCTGTAACTTGACAGGCTCCTGAGGACCTCGGTGCATTTGGGTTAGTTAATTGCGTACTACACATGCAAATAACAGGTATCTGTTCCAAGCATTATTTTGGCAAACACAGATGGCTTGAAATATGTGCTAAAATATATTTTCATTTCTTGTAAAGTGGCAGCAATACAGCTACTCAACTACATTGTATCAGCAAAATCAGAATTTGCATTATTTCATGTATTGCCAGCAAGCAGAAATGAGATTCAAATATACAGGCTCCAAGGGCTTGATATTAATAATCCTAGTGCTGGTGTCTCAAGCCAAGGTGTTGAGAGTCTTAGGCTTTGCCCAAATATGAATGCAAACATATGTTTAATATAATTTTTAATGTAGACTTAGGGTAAACACATTTCTGGCAATGTCTTCGAGACAAACTTTTATTCCTAGTCTGCCCTTATTGTACAGAGTTAATAATACACTTCTGTAAGTGCCCCAAATATATGAAGCTGTTTTTTTACAGCTCTCACAGAACAGTCTCAGAGCTGGGTTGTACTTTGCGTATTGCGCTGTAGACAAACAGTTGTGCATTAGTAACAGCTGCCTTTGACTTACATACGAACTGATCTAAATCCAAGAAATCCCTAATTGTACCCCGTAGACCAACATTTCAATGTTCTTTGTTTCTGTGCTAAATTACATGAAGATCTTCCGTACTCTAGACCTGAAAACTCCCGTGCTGATCAGTTACTCATGGCACAGCTCTCACTCCCAGAGTAAGGAGCAATCAGGGAAGATGAAGCAACTAGTAGAAGTCAAAAGAAAGTTCATGGAGACAGGGGAGGAATCTGAGGTATGGCTTCTGGGGAAGTGCCTGCAAATAGCCACCATTTTGGCATCATGTGATGCTGGGTAGTGGCAAATGTCCCAAGCATACTTTTTCATTAATGGAGAGGCAGGGAAATCCCTCCCTTCTGGTCCCAACCCAGCCCAGCCCTCTGGATGGATGCTGTCTGCCATGTGGGCTCTTCCCACCGCCTTGTACGTCTTTATCTGTCCCTCAGCCCATCCTCTGCTGCTTTTGGCTATATGCCAGTGTCCCAGGGAGGATGGCACTCACCAGGAAAATGGCCAGGACACCTTAATTAGAAGAGATACCATAGAGAGGCTCAGTAATTTGAAAGAGGCTGGTAGTCTAAGACAAAAATGTGTGAAGTATCAGTTATGCTCTTACAGATGAGGTGGGACCATACTCACGTCACCAAAACCTTTTAGATTTAAATAAGAGGGAGGAAGCAAAGCAGGAACTTTCTAGGTTGGTTTTATGCTGAAGAAACTGTGTGGATACAGGTTCTGTTGTGACTACAACGTGCAGGTTCCCACATTCTGTTTATTAAGAAGTCTGATGCACTGGTGGAGATCTCTGAATTCCCCACCTCATGTTTGCACAGTATTAGAACAGAGCTGAAGCTCCCAGGCTCAGGTACTGCCAACCATGAGAGCATCCTTTAGGACTTCTTCTGGAGGGACATTGCCAACTACACCTTGACCCCAGGATTCAATTCCTGACTTACAGACAGCTCAAAAGTATCCACAGTTTTTAGGATCTCCAGTCGAAAAAAATAACAAAAATGTGTACAGTGCTTTGAATGGGAGGTTCTCTGTTTCACGAGAACAACCAAATAATGTCCTCTGGGTTCTGTTACAATTTTGTCTAAATATTTCAGCTCCCCCGTCATTACTGATTATTTCCATTTTAACAAATAAACATGGGGTTTTTTTCTCCCCAATCATTTAACAGTATTCAGAATCCACCCACTGCCTTACATTCCCATCCCACACAGATGTTAGTTCCCCCCCTCCTTGGTTCTCAGTAAGAATGTGGACAGAGTTTAGTAACAAAATCATAATTTATAAAAAATTATGCAAAAATATACATTGTAGATGCAGGTTTCCTAGGCAAATTGCTACAAATGGTTTAATTTCCATTCACAAGGCAAACTGTGGTAAGACTGACTTAGAGCAGTTCATTTTAGATTTTTCTCGGCAGGCGGTGGTACATTGCCCTAGAGAGAAGTGCAAAGTTTTCCTGTATCCTGGTTCTAGATTACCCAGCTTTATGACAAATATCTTTTCTCTGCTTTTTCTGTCAGTAAAGTATACATGTACTTGTGCAGAGATGAAATCCTGTATTGGCACTTGCATTTGTACTTTGTGATTCATCACCACTCTGGAGTATTGCCTGTAAATTTGCAATATTTCATTGTTGATGTAGAGCCTTAGATTTACTTGCTCTGATATTTTCACAGAGGAACAAATTCTTCTCCGACTTTCTCCCATCCATCCTTGCCAGTTATGGCTGTGTGTGCAGCCCTCCTCTTTGCTCCTGGTGGAGCTGTGCTTGCACGGGCTTAGGGCTCCTTTCACAAAGTCAGAGGGGGACTTGGGCAGGAGTTGCCCGGGATGGCCATCAGATCAAAAATAAATGTGCTTTAAAAGTCAACTGGATTTCTCCACAGCAGGCTCAGGGAGTTGGAGGGCTGAGAGCAGGCTCTGACTCTGCAAGGGCTGTGCTGGTGCCTTTTGGAGAAAGGCTAATGGAAGATGTTCAGCTGTGGCCTTAGTCTGGGGTGTGAGTTAGAGAGTTGGATTTTATTACTTGCTGTCATCTAGTAATGATGATGATAGTGGATGAAGGAGTGAGTGAGTGCACACTGCGTACTTGCATGGCTGATAATAACATAGTTATAAAGAAAAGTTCACCTGGTACCATGAAAAGAAGAGGTGAGCCCTGTCGTTTGCCCTCAGAAATAGCTTTATAATGTTTTGTGGGTTGTATAATGTGCTTGCCTCTTTTCCCTGCCTTTGGCTTCTGGCCATGAATAATACATTGTGTTTCAGCCTTGATGGCAAAGGAGAGTTCTGGTATCAGTGAAACAAATACATTTCCCCTTATGAATCTGGGAGCTGGCTATGTCAGGCCAAATACCAGAAGATAATAATATTAAGATGCCGCCCGCCAAATGGGGGTATTACAGAAGGAGCGTGTTGCGAGCAGGCATCTGTCCAGCAATAACATGCTGCGCCCCAGGCTGATGACGTAAGGATGGATAGCACACAAGAGCTGAACTGCCCCATGTGAAACTCCAAGAGGTGTCCACGGTGCACTATGCTGAATAAAATCCCAGTGATTCCAAAAGAGAAAACAATTTTACAGGTATAGAGATAAGAAGAGGGAAATTTTTCCATATATTTTCCTACTTGTGTGAGCACTAAGTTGAATTTCAGAGTCTTCTCCCTCTGAAAAGCATTCCCTTTTACCTACCTGATTACATGGGCAGTGACCCAGGAGGAGGAAATGCCTTGTGACTTCCACCAGACGACTGGCCCTGTGGGAATCAGGCCCAGGCTTGAAATACCAGTGAAACGTCAGTGCCATAAAATGCACAGATACTCAGAGAGTGCCAAAAAAATGAAAAAGTCAGAAAATGTTTAAGGGATTTGCATAATTCCTGACAAACAGTACAGATTTATAGGTGGCGTCTGAATTAAATTGACACTTTGCTAAGAATCCTTATAAACTATTGAAGCCCCCAGGAAACCTAACAGAAAACATAAATGCTACACAGAGTATCTCGAGGATTTCATGCCCTGTGATGAACGTGTGAATTTTCATGGGTTAATGTTCACTCTCATTCTGTTCAAACTGAGAAGAATGACTTGGGTGTTTCCAGAGTGGAGGTGAGAATAGTGCTTTATCCCCATGCTCCTCTCTGGCTGTGTTTAATGATCCACTTCCAAACTGCACAGGGATGCGCTGTGCAGATACTGTCTAGCTGTTTCTTTCCTTTGGTTGCCACGTTTGCAAGCATAGTGCCAACATGACAGGTATATATGATGTGTATTTTTGCTGCACATCCACATCCCTAAAAATTTGTGCCTCCGTGATTAATGGGAGAGACACTATATTAATTGCCAAAGGCTTGAGAGAAAAAAATATTTGTTCAGGGAAGAGAACTGAAGGAGCCAACAAAACAGGGTGACTGACAGGGTTTTTTTCCCCATAGTGCTTGGGATTATTATGAAGTCAGATCTGCATATTATTTATCATACGTATTCTCATCTGTTGTAGGCAGACAACTCCCTTAGCATTAATGGGAGTTGTGCAATTACAAAGCTGAGAACATGTGTGCAGCAGGGCTGGGGCACAATGGGACCGGCTGAGGATGTAGTGTCAGTCTCGGATTGGAATGTCTTTATTTTCCTTGGCTTGTCACAGCCTCATACTCGAGGCAGAAGAAGGTTGATATAAATCAGTGACTCACTTCTTTACTCTTTAGTGAAAATCCCCCTGAAGTCAATGGGAATAAGCCATCATTGTGTGAAACCCTGACTTGAGTACTGTCCTTCTGTATGCTCTTTGGGTCATGATACCTTCACTCAGACCAAGTAATGCCTTTCTTTTCAAACAATTATATGAAAATATTTGGAGTATTTGAAAAGTTTAGTACTGTTTGTACTGCCATGCAGACAGCACAATCTGGACTCTTGCTCTTATTAAAGATATTTATGTTAAGTTAATTTTTCCCCTACAGAGCTCAACTTCTTTTTGTTTCGTTCTGTGAAGCCATAATTCAATACTTATGGCAACATAAATCCATATTAAGCTCCAGTATAAGCAGGCATAAATTCCATTGATTTCGCTGCCCCGTTTTACAGAGGACCGTGTTTGGTCTGAGATCTTTTTTTGCCTTGGAAATAATTGCAATGCAATAAATTTAGGCTTATAACTCAGCTGTGCAGTGAAAGGAGAGAATAGGGATTATAGCAAAGCAACATCTGAGTTAAATGCAGATAGCTTTGAAAAGAAGTAAAATCTGGGATGAAGCCAGTGATGGTATTTTGTATGCTTTCATCAGCTTTAATTTAAGTATCCGAAAGCCTTTCTATGCATCAGTGAAGTAAGCCCTGCAATGCCTTGTCCCTGTAAAGGTAGATGGCATTAGGAATTATATTTTGCATTCCCTATTTGATCTTTACCCAGACAAAAAAAGCATTGAAATCTATTGAAAAATTTTCCTGGAAAAAAGCTGAGGGTTACAGGATTTTGTTCAAAGCAAGTAAAATGACATTTCAGTGGATGATCTCTGAGAAAGTTGATGCCATTATAGATATCCATGTTTGGGTATAGATTTCTGCTCACAACTCTCATCCTGCAGAAGATTCCAAGCTGCTTTAGTGCATGTGTCAAACAGCTGATGGGGGAACAGGTGCCCACTGCGAGGCTACCAGTGTCATGGTGCTGCTGTGCCCCCAGGAGATGTAAATGGGGGCTCTCGGGTGCAAGGTGTTAGCGGGTCAGCGTGAGGTGGGATGGGATGGAGTCAGCAGTCACTTAACATAGAGTTGAAAATTTGTTTTAGGTTGCCTTAAATTGGAGCCTGAGCATGACTTCATTGCGGTGTAGCTGTTGCATGCAAGTTTCTGTTTGTGTTTGCTGGTGGTTTAAAAAAAAATCTTGGCAGAAATCTCTCAACTGATGATGTTGTTTCTGGTGTTTTGTTGTGCTCTGCAGGGTATAAGGAAGCATGTGATTGTCTGTATGTTTCAAAGCATCAAATAATCAAATACAGCGCAATCTCAGTGTTAGCAGTGGGGTAACAGTTTGGGTTTTAAAATCCTGTAAAAGTTAAAATATGGAGTGTTTGCTTCAGCTTTTTTATGTCAGTCTATGTTGTAGCTGACCTCTCAAAATTCCTTCTAGTCTTTCCCTTCAGTCCAAGCCAAAATGTTTTTTTCTTTTTTCTGACCACCCTTTAGATTTTTGACAGACATTAGTTTCCTGTTCAGGGTGATGTTATCTTAATATGAGTTTCTGCACATGCTAAAGGCAAATACACTCCAAAATTATCTGCTCCTGACCCTTTTTTAAGTTTAAAAAGTGTCCATTTGCATGTGTTCAGGCTTGTTGGTGAAATCAACATTCATTAATAGTAGATTCCAGCTGCCAGATTTAGATCTCTAACTGGACGTCAGCATTCAGATTATGGGAATACTCGGGTCTGGGGTTTTGATTCAGAGCAATGCCTCATTTAGAAAGAAACCCAGAAAAGTAAGATTAGATGCAGTTCTGCTATACAGACTTTAAAAAAACCCCAAACAAACACAAAACCAACGAACCAAAACCAGCCCTCAAACCAGCAGTGGGTTTGGGTAATTTCTGGACTTGAGTATTTAATTGTGGGATGACAGATGTATGTTGTCTGCTTCTCAGAGTCATGTGTAGCCTTTGTGACAAGACAAAATATATGTACAGGGCATAGAGAAAGGGCACAAAACCTTTTGTCTAAAGAAGGGTGGGCAGAAAAAGCTAAGAAAGGCTTCTAAAGGAAATGGTTAAGATGATACTTGGACACTTTCTCCAATGGCTCCACTCTCTTGCCCTCTTTAAAGAGCTGATTGTTTTTAGGTACAATGGTAGGGAAACTGAAGTCTGTGGTTTGGGGGCTGAGAACCTCAAAGGTTGTTACATGGTTGATGGCTGATGCCTTTTCTTAATCATCTTCTCAAGAGGAGAATGAGCTACATTTTTGTGTGTGCAATCATGCAGCTTGTGAGCTTGTTTTCCCTTTCCATCAGCTATTGTACAGAATGAGATGATTTGGCTAACTGCAACAGCAAAGGCACCTGGGAGGGCTGAAAAAATTGCTATAAATATTAAGTGGTTTGATGTGAGTTCTAGATAATTTACATCCTGCATGGAAGTAAAGCACAGTTAGAGCGAGCTTGGTTACAAAAAACATTGTAAAATCCATAGCTTGGATGTGTAAGAAAATTCCTGCCAGTTTTGTTTTAGTTACCAGTAGTAATTTCTGAAAACTTTGCCTCTGAGTTTATACATTCTTCAAGTACTTATATGGGTCATTAATACTGTTTGGTGACAAGGAAGAATGGAATTCAGTTTGGGTTTTTTGGTCTATACATTCTGACATTGCCAGACAATGCCCGAGAAAGAAAATAAGGTGAAAATAGCAAGTACTGCAATAGAATGTGCTGGCATGAATGCATATGTAGAAGGTTGGATGACTTGCCTGGTGTCTCCACCAAGTATGCTGACTTTTTTCCACTGTGTTAAGTTTCCTGAGTTCTTAATAAACTGCATGCCTGATGAGCTTTGGGTCCATCAGCTGTCATGTTAAATACAGTGGTACAGCCCATCCTCCACCTTCCACAGAGTCTCTGGCAAGACAGAACCTGGCTTCATTGACTGCCTAGGGATAATGGTAGGAGGAGTTTGCAGGTGGTGCCCAGCTGGTGCTCCTCAGCATCCTTGCAGATATGGTGGGGGCTGTGGGAGTGTTGCATTCTAGGAGTCCCTGGCAGCAGAGTTTCCCCTGAGACCTTTTAGCAAACCATGTGATGTAGAGACACCCGAGTCCTGCTTTGAGGACCCCAGGGTGGGCTCATGGGAAAGTTGCCTTCTTTCCCTCAGTCACGTTAAGGTATGGTCAAGATGCCAGCCAGTACACTGTAATGGTATGTCTCTATTGTCAGGGGAGCACAGGTTTTCACACCATGTCATCAGATTTGACCAACAACCTCTTGCAAAGCTGCTTGACAAACACACATGCCAGGATGCTGACGGCCTGCGTTGGTAATCTTGGTGGATGCTAGTCCTCTTCTTCCCAAAGGCTGTGGCCTCACATTCTGAGCACACCAGTTAGAAAAAGAAGGGAAACTTGAGTTACGGTTTTCCTCCTTGAATCTAAAAGTTACCAGGCGTTGGGGTGAACTGCAGGAGTACTGCTTTGTATGCCTATCAGAAAAATAGATTGCAGGGCAGCGCATGTTTGAAATACTCTACGTGCTTCTTTGCTTTTCTCTGTTGTGATTTTATTTCTCTTCTGCTTCATTTTTAAATGTCATGTTATAAAGAAATGCAGGCTTGCTTTCACGTTCACATTGTCTTTCTTGAGAAATTCCAGTATCGGTTACCTGGATATGAGAAAGTTTGATCCATGAGCTCTTCAAACATCTCTTGTGTTTTTACAGATATCAATGAGTGTGAAATTGGAGCCCATAACTGTGATAGACATGCCATATGTACAAACACAGCAGGAAGTTTCAAATGTAGCTGCAGCCCTGGCTGGATTGGAAATGGTATCAAGTGCACAGGTGAGAGTCATATGTATTTGTATTTATTTGTAAGGTCAGACCAAAACTGGGTCCTAGCGATTCTGAAAAAATCAGTACCACGCCTACAAATTGGGAAGACAAACGTACATCAAGCTTGTTAGGTCACTTTGACATTATCTGTTGGAGGACAAATTCTCTGCCATGGTAACTGAAATCAGCATTATCTTAATGTTTGCCTTGAGATGGTGAAAACAGACTGGACCATGGAGAGAAGAGATGCTGGTGCTCCCTTTGAAAAAAAAAAAAAAAAAAGATACAGGTCTTAGTTTTGAGTGTGCCCTGCAGCTTCCTCATTCGCAGTTACCTTGTCAGACTACTTTGTTGGGCTGCGAATAAGCTGTGTCTGCCTTTCCAGTCAGATGACACCACATACATGTGGCTTTTATTATGGAAGATCAGTTAAAGTAGAGCTTCTGTGTGCCATACGCTATTTAAAGTTTGTGTTCATGGTGTGTTTTTTTAACTAATGTTGCTTTTTTCTTTTTTTTATTTTCTTTTTTATTATTTTAAAGATCTGGATGAGTGCTCCAATGGAACCCACATGTGCAGCCCACATGCTGACTGCAAGAATACAATGGGCTCTTACCGCTGCCTGTGTAAAGAAGGTTATACTGGGGACGGCTTCACTTGTACAGGTGAGCTTTCGGGGGAAAGCATTGGATGACCTCCAGTGGTCCCTTGCAACCTAAATTAGTTTATTATTCAATACACAAAAATAGCTTTTAAACATTTGAAATTATTCTCAAATATGTCTGTGTCCATATTCCATTGTCTTCTACTTCACCTAAGTTGCCATAACTTGAAATAAATACTGTGTATTATACCTAGTCTAAAGCAGTCACATTTTTTCACTTGATAAAATGCAAGTCTGGATTGAGTTTTTCTGGTTAGTTGGAACGGATGGCAAAATTATTAAAATGATGCTTGATCATATAATTTGGCTAGTTAGTAAACCAATCCACTGGCTACCCACCTTTATATTTAAATAACAGGGCACGCCCATTAAAATGACTTCATAAAATTGCCTGAAAATGTTTGTTCTTTCCACAAGTGACTGTGTGCTGTCTGCCCTCTTTACTGCATCACCCTGAGAGATGCTGTCAGGATGCAGTGCTGACACGTAAATTGATGGAAGTAGCTGCTTCTGAAACCTCACTTTATAAACTGTAGATGTGATTATAAAACGTTGCGAGAGAGATGTTTCCCACCCACACTTCAGTCTTCTGCTTTGAAGAACAGGTTAGCTCGTGTAAGCTTAATCAGGAGCCCTGCCACTACACTAAGGATATCAGTATTGCTGGTGGAATTATTTGGAATAAAGACATGTTAGAGAAATAAAATAAAGACAAATAAAGATGGCTGGTGGGCCAGGTTTTCAGCTGGTGCAAATCAGCAGTGCACTATCAACTACAGCAGGTTTTTATGGCAGAATCTAGCTCAGCAGGTTTAAGGCTGAGTTTGAATCATTCCAATTTATAAATGGACCCTGGGATTCTGTTTAATTCTCTCTCTATAATTTGCTCTGGAATCTGATTCAGCTTTCTTAGTGGCCTTCAGAATCCAGTGCTCTTTGTTAATTTCCCATATGATGATTTCCAGGAGTCTATAAACCACATCTTTCAAATGGAGTGCTTATGGAGTTTCTACATTCGGTTTTTTTTTTTTTTTTTTTTTTTTTTTTTTTTAACGTGGATACTTTATTGTTCATGGATTCAGGAGGTGGCTGGGGCTCAAACTAGGGCACGCAAGCGTTCTGTAAGCTCTCTGCCAAAGCGTGCAGCATTCACCCTGGTAGGTACTACCTTTGATTTGCCAGCCATGGACTTTTACAAGCTCATGCTGCCAGCCAGACTCTGTTGCAACAGGGTGTTTTTGTCATGTATAAAATTTCAGCTGGAGACTAGGGGCCACAATCTATCTGAAGGGCAGTGTATTCCGGTAGCGAGGCTGTTTTTCTCATCAGTTGTTAACCTGCAGTTTAATTTTGATCAAGTTATTTTCACCTCAGTGCCACTTTTTGTCAGTGTTTTGTGTGTTTGGCATGGAGACTGCCTATTACCATATGTTTGCTCATTGCACAGTAAACCTCTTTTTTCAGTTGCTGCCTCTAGGCTTTGCTGTAATAGAAACAATAACTATAATAAAATTCACGTGCTCATTCTGAGACTAAATTTGACCCTGTGTACTGCCTGCAGTTGTTATTAACTGTAGCTACTTTAGGAGTCTGTGCCTCTCTCTGATTTCCCTTTTGATTAGAAGCTGTATTTTCAACATCAGAAATACACCAAGCATACATGTAATAGCCTCTGCACATAACTAGAGTGCAGTTTCTTCTGCAAGTGTTCAGAGCTAATAGAATAATTAAAATCCTTGGAACACTGTGTGCTTCAGCCGAAACAAATGTTTGTGAGAAAACCATGTTTACTATAAACCTGCAATTTCTCTTCCTTTTACAGACCTCGATGAATGCTCAGAAAACTTGAATCTCTGCGAAAATGGGCAGTGCCTCAATGCCCCTGGAGGATATCGCTGTGAATGTGATATGGGATTTTTGCCAAGTCCAGATGGGAAAGCATGTGAAGGTAATCGTGAGCTTTAAACAACACTCAACAAACTCTGCCTTAGTAGTATTTTATGTTTGAAAAATTTTACGATTGGTTGCAGTTGTGGTTGTACTGAGAACTGCATGAAAATTTTCAATAGTAGTTGCTTTTTTTTTTTCAGTTTATACATTTATTACGGGCTTCTGGGTGTTCATCTACCTATTGTATATAGAAAGAATAGCTTTTTGGAGCCTATCTTACTTACAACATGTTGTTTGTGGGTCTGATTACTGATCCAAATGGTGCTGTCAGCTGCCATTTCATCTTGGTCATTTGTACGCTGTTCTTCATTTTATTCATAACAGTTAAACAGAAAAAGGAACAACTTTGCCGTGGTGTATGTGAAGATGAAAAACACTGATTTGGTAGCTAATACAGTGAACATGCTTTGAGGGCTTCTGTGAGGTGCAGAATTAGAGTTTGAAGCCTGGCAGAAAGTTTATACAACCACCCCTAAAAAAAACCCAACAACCCCATGAGTATTTGTTCGGTTTTGAAAGTGAGTTGCCAGTAAACTGTTTACAGCTGGTTCGTAAGAGCTTTGCATATGCAAAGATTCACCAAAATCAAATAATAAACATGTTACCAACATGATCAAGGTCCTATATTTGCAACATTTGTAACATCCTTTATATGTAACATTTGAAATCCTCAGTTGATATAACGCTAATCAGTTTAAGTCAGTCAAGGAGAAGCAGCCATATCATCTGACATAGTAATAACTCAGGGTAACTGGTATTTGATGGAGTTCATAAGTACATCACTATAAATAGGATTTTTTTCCCCTGAAAAGTGTTCTGTATATTTTTTTAGTAATCTACCAAGAGAAATAATTTATGAAAGTGAATTTTTGTGTAAACTAAAACAATACTAGGTTTCATAACGTTTCATGAAACAATTTACTTTCAAACCTTTTAGCTAACTTTAAATAGCTTATATGGAGCCTAGCTCCTGTTGCTAAAACAGACTTTCCTTGATGTCTCAGATGTGTAAACTAAATGCAGTGTTTTAAGGTTCTTTGTAAACACGCACTTTTTTTATTGTATCGGATGGGTTGTTCTTTGTGTGCTGCATACAGCATTCAGTAAATACTGAATCAGATGCAGTGATTTGGACAGAAGGCACAAAAATGATCTCTGCTTGCCAAACTTGAGATCTTTCAAATGCAGAAACCTGAAGATGAGCATCAGGTTCACCTTTGGGCACAAGCTTTTCCTTTGCTGATGTCCAGCTTTCTGCAGATAACTGCTGATTTAGAATAAGCTTCATTTTTTAAAGCATATCTCCTGCCATGTTTAATTTTGCTACTTGTCAGATTAGCCCTCTAATAAGATCTGATTGTTTCTGGCTTGCTTCCAGAGGCGCTGGAAAAGAGCCTTTTGCCCCAAAAAACAGGTTATGGATTAGGTTCCTTAGGCTCCAAATATAAATCTTGCGTGTTATTTTTTCTGGTCTTACATGGTGTGCAGAAGCAGTTGGCTTTCAGATCCATGTTTTCTGAAGCTTTTTGCAGTTCTCTGTCTGTATCTTAAAAAGATAAGGAAACCTCATATTTTTCCCCTCCTGTTCCTCCATCAGATATTGATGAGTGCTCACTTCCTAACATCTGTGTCTACGGGACTTGTCATAACCTGCCTGGACTTTTCCGATGCGAGTGTGAAGTGGGCTACGAGTTGGACAGAAGTGGTGGTAACTGCACAGGTAAAGATAATTTTGTACAACATGCTTTTTAATTTTCTGTTAGTGTCGTGCGTCAGCAACTTAGGAAATTCTTTTTAAAAGCTATACAAATCAGACTGGATATAGAAAGATACAGACTTCCCTACCGTATAACACAGGATTCTCCTTCTTGTGTTTTCTACACTCCTCTTTCCATTTCTTTGTCAACCTCTGATATCCTGTTGCCTTAAGAGAAGAAGGGGAAAACCAGAGCAGAGATAACATCTCTGTCTGTCCACATCTCCCAGATGGAGATGGTTGTGCCTTGTAGTTTCAGTTCACCGTACTGGATGGTAAGCTATAACCTTGTCATGTGTTTTTCCCTTAAGTATTTTTTTTAGCATTTTTGTGAATTTTAGTTCACAGATTGGTTTTCCAGAAAAAAGACTTTTTTTTTTCTTCTCCCATGAAATGATAAATTCATCTCAGCCTACTGTTCTTCTGTGTGTATTTTTTAGAGCTTTCTGGAGATCAATATCTCATAACTAACGGATTTGTGATGGTCAGAATACGATACCCAGTATATCGATGGTTTGTGCTCTCCTTGGGTATTTGCTTACCACGTGCTGTTTTTTTCTTGCAGATGTTAATGAATGTGCAGATCCCACAACCTGCATTAGTGGCACATGTATTAATACAGCTGGTAGTTACACCTGTGAGTGCCCTCCTGATTTTGAGCTGAATCCCACCAGAGTTGGATGTGTTGGTAAGGGACCACTCTTTATGTTATTTACAGGTGAAATTGCACAGAGGAGCTGCTGGTCCTACTGCTTAGGAGTAAAGTCCCAGGTCATGGAAGAGGGCTGGAATGGGCTCTCCAACTCCCACCCCACTGCCCCTGGCTTAGAAGTTGTAATAGTGCAGCTGGAGTATGTCCAGAGTGATGTAGCATGCCAGCAGTGCCCAGCTGCCAGAACCAACCCCTTGGGCCTTGTTACAGCTGTCCACAATTTACAGCAGGCATGAGATGATTTTAAATTTCAACAAGCTTAAACCACCATCCAGCTGGCCCCAAGATGGCAGGCAAATGAAGTTGCGACATAAAACCACCCATGCTCTTGGAGCATTCAGCACAGCTTGGCTAGGTGCAGTTTCATGACTGATGGAAATGCTCTTGTATCAGGCTCCAACTGCTTCGTAATCCTCTGATATTTTTTGGCATTCGTTTGTTTAAAGGGACGTAGGGATGCTCCTCATATTCAAATGTATTTGAAATTCCTAACATTTAGTGGATGCTTTCATGCTTGTTAACCTCAAGGAGAAGATAAAGCAGTGGCTTTCTGGAACTGGAAGGATGTACAAATGCAGGTGAAAATGTGAATGAAAATGAGAAAAGCCCTGGCTGAACTGCCCTTGGTCATGCTGAATAAATTCTCTACTTTGTGAGAAGTCCAGCAAAGCCAAGGAATAGGGCACCACTCTCCTACCTATGCAGAAAAATCTGGGCCCTCCTGGACAGCTCAAGTCACTTTAGCTGTCCTACAAGACATCCCTCATCCTGAGATGATGTGTTGTTTTCCTCTCTCATAAGATGTGTTTGTCATTATGTGCATTCTGAATAGATACACGATCTGGCAACTGTTACCTGGACATTAAAACTCGTGGAGATAACGGTGGCACCTTCTGCAGCAATGAGATTGGAGTGGGTGTTTCCAAGGCCTCCTGTTGCTGCTCCCTGGGCAAAGCTTGGGGAGTTCCCTGTGAACACTGCCCACTTGTGAACACAAGTAAGTCAGCTTTCCTGAGTTAAGCACAACAATACAATGTGTTTGTTGGATTTTTCTTTCGTTTTGTTTATAATTTAGCCAGGTAACTCAAATACTGGTGTCATCAGGTATGGTGTACATGCAGGAGACAGGTTTCCACCAGTCTTAACCAAAAACTTTACTAGTCTCTCGAAAAGATCATTTACTCAGAATAATTCTATTATCATTTCTGAGCCAGTTGGCTGTTATACAGAAAACTACATTATGAAATGGAATAGCAGTTGACGCTACAGAGTAAAACCTAATGTTTATATCTGGTCACTTTGTTACTTTATATTTAAATTACCTGTAATACTCTGATAATTGTGCTGAAGACATTTGTACTATTTTAAGTTCATAAATCTATTTGTTTTCAGCTGAATATAAGGTTCTTTGCCCTGGAGGGGAAGGATTCCGACCAAACCCTATTACAGTTATATTAGAAGGTAATGTTTACATTTTCCTGTATTTCCATGTCTAAAATTATGAAACTCTTCAGTGAGTGTTGTTTTTCATGGGAGAGCATGAATGAAATGTTTGTGGTTTTGTTTGAACAGATATTGATGAATGTCAAGAACTGCCGGGACTTTGCCAAGGAGGAAAATGTATTAATACATTTGGTAGCTTCCAGTGTCAGTGTCCATCAGGGTACTACTTGAATGAAGAGACTCGAGTGTGTGATGGTACGTAGCCTTCACTTAACTACCCCTCTTCATTTATTCTTAGAAAATGATGACAGATCAACATGCAGAAGAATTACTCTGTCCTTGAAAAGGAACATAAGCAGATCAAGCGGTGTAAATCTTAAGGGTGGGAAAATTGGAACAAGCTGAAGTCTTGCACTGAGAGAGAAAATTCCTTCTTGACCATGTTGAAATATATGCAAATTTTTGTTTAGAGTAATCAGATTTTGATCAAAACCAGAAAAACCAAACATTTTTTCTTTAAGTAAAACATAATCTACTAACCAGCTATAAAAAATAGCTATTTTGTGATGGATAATGAATAAGCAGTTGGATAAAGAGCAAGCTTGCCCCATGAGTCTGCTAGGCTGGTTACAGCATGTCCATGCCTTTTTTTCACTGCTTATTTTCTCTCCTGCTGATCTCAATGTCCAATTGAAAATACTGGTTGTAGTGCAAAACATTTTCCCCTAGCACAGTCAGTAGTACATGTTCATCACATTACACACAGCTGTCAGGTTGTACTGGATATAAAACTTTGAGCAACCCATCAAGTCCTTAAATTTCCCATTGTTGAGGCTGTCTTTGGCCTTCCAGACTTAATAATGTTAATATGATGTGCCAAACACTGCAGAAATACAAAAGGTTTGGGTCCTAAATTAAGGCTGAACCAAAGTGCTTCATCTGCATTGTGCTTATGTAGCTCAGCAAGTGTTAAAGAGGAAATCTACCTTTAGATTTTTCCACAGTGGTGTGTCAAAGATACTTCAAAATGATAAAGCTAGTGAAATACTTTTGAAGTTTTAGAAATTGAGGTGTTTTGGGGGTGGTGTTGGGTTTGGGGATTTTTAAACAAAGGTTAAAGTCTCTTGGTGAAATAAACCTGACATCTTGTGTTAGGAAGGTTGCTCACTCTCCCCACTCAAACAGACCTGAACCGTCCAACCAGTCAGTTTTAGCATCATTCCTTATTGAGATGGGCACTCCGCAGGGAACAGCTTTGGTTCATGTCCAGGTCTGGGAATGCATGAGATCCTCAGATACTATTTTTGTGCAAAACCCAAATTGCTGACTCTGAGCTGCCTAGACATACCGGAGTTGCCGTCTTCACCTCACAGCCAGGCTTTTCATGGCCACCTGTGCCACCACTGCCTTCTCTGGGAGGGCTTTGCTCCACCGTGACCTCTCTCAGAGCCCCTTCAGCTCTTCTCCACCAGTACCTTCCTACCTCAGGCATTGCTGAGACATTGTCATTCCCAGAAGCACAATGAGAAAGCTCTTGTGGCCACTTACTGCCTTTTGCTTCTCTTTTAGATGTGAATGAGTGTGATACACCTGGCATTTGTGGACCTGGCACATGTTACAATACTGTTGGGAACTACACCTGCATCTGTCCTCCTGATTACATGCAAGTCAATGGAGGAAACAACTGCATGGGTATGGGTTGTGATTTTTTTAAAGCTTTATCTTAGTGCTTTGGGTCAGGGCTTTACCAGGCACAAATCAGAACTATTTCTCTGAATTCAGACATACAAGAATTAACTAAATGAAAGATCAAGCTTTTTTCATTAATTCTATTGAATAAAGCAAGGCAGATCACTTTTAATACAGATCTTTCAGTCTCTCATCAGAATTTCTCCTTTAATTTGATATTTCTGTGTTCATCCCTTTAATTTTAAAAGTTTCTACATGTGGAACATTACCAAAATTACTCAGACTTCACAAAACGAAGTCACAAGCTGTGTACAGTTCTTAGGGGGAACCATAAACTAGTTCATGTTTTTCAGTATGGGCAAAAGGCCAATCTTGAATCCTTTGATGAGTCTGATCAGTGTTACAGCCATGTTGTTTTCTTTTGAATATTCGTATTGCAAACACTTTTTTATACTTTTAGAGTAGTCTTTTAGGGACAGGCAGATGACAGCATCTACTTGACAGGGTTCTAAAAAAGTACATATTTGAAGGAGATATCTCCTAAATCCTTCAGGTAAATCATCTTCCATAAGAGTTGTTAATGCATTGGCCTGGGTTTTTCATTTTCACAGATATGAGAAGAAGTTTGTGTTACAGAAATTACTATGCTGACAATCAAACCTGTGACGGTGAGCTGCTCTTTAATATGACCAAGAAAATGTGCTGCTGTTCCTACAACATTGGGCGTGCATGGAATAAGCCTTGTGAACAGTGTCCCATCCCGAGCACTGGTATGTTTTATGTTTTTATGTTAAGCTATTTGAAATCCTTAGTAACCTCATCATTATTATTAGTGGGTGTAACGTTGTTACAGATGTGATGTCGTTGTCTGCTCTTGTGTGTCTAAAATGAAGGGATTAATTTTTTGGCCTGGAGGTGATCAGCCCCACTCACAATGAAGGCACATTTGGAGTGGTTTGTGTTCATCCTGCTGGGCCATGCCTCCTCTGTGCCAGTTTCTCTGTCTGGGAGACTTCGTACTTGACATGGGTTAATCTGTTTCTTTGCAAATGCTTGTTGATCCAGTGTTGAGGCACTGACCATGGTTTTACTGGCATTGCTCCAACAAATATGGTGTCTGCTGTGCTGTGCCTGGGCTGCTGAAGGGCCTTTGTGGTAGCCACGGGTTTACAGAAGTACCTTGGTCTCCTCTGAGAATGATCTTTGTCGAGCAGCTAAGTGTAAGATGTTGTTTCTGGACTAATTGTATGGGCATACAGGACTCCTCCACACTGGGTAAGGCTCTGCAGAGTTGAGCTCAGGACATCCCGCTCTGGTTCAAGGTAGTTTGCTTCAAGAACAAACTTTCTAGACACTTACTTGAATAACTTCCAACTTACAGTTCAGGGTTTTAAAAGTCAGATCTGGACTTGTATGCAAAAGCTGTAATGCAAGAGATAAGCATACGGAAAGCAAAATCGGCATGTGATCCCAAGCCCTCTGCATCTTTTTATTTACTAATTTCAATGGCCTTTGAATGAGAACCCAAGTGCATACTAATAATATCACATGGTGAGCCTTGGGGAGGAGTCTGCACACCTCTGTGTGCCCTGCAGGTGCTGAAAGAGTAGAGGAATTTTCTTGGGCAAAGGATGTAATGAATTTTTGACTGTTGATTAATTCCAAATACTATCATAGGTGCTTTGTTTTTCTGTTGCAGATGAATTCTCCACACTCTGTGGAAGTCAAAGGCCTGGCTTCTTTATTGACATTTATACAGGATTACCAGTTGGTGAGTTGTAATTTCTATTTTGAACTAAATTCCATACTACCTCTGCCCAGGTAAGAGGAGAGGTTGGTTTTCCCAATTGTTTTTTTCATGGGAGGAGTAACGACTAAACTGTGATGGAGTTCAACCCTCTGTTTAAGTCTGAGCCTGCAGACTTTCTGCCTAGCTCCTCCTAGCTGGCAGCAATGATAATTGCTGCTGGTAATCAAGGCAACATAAAGCTCCAAAGAAACTGTAATCAAGCCTACATGAGCAGGGCACAGATACTGAGAATATGAGGTCTGGGAGTAAGGCCAACCAGCATTTGGTCTAAGAGGAATTAGGAGTCTTTCCTTCAAAATAAAGCAGAGATTTAATCTGACATTTCACATGGGTCCCCCTGTGTATTGGTTTGACACAAAAATCCTTTTTTCTGCTCAGCTGGAATATTTCTCACATATGTTATTGTGTGTAACGTTTGAATCGTGAGTAACAAATTGCAAAACAAAAAGAGGGAAAGAATGAGGAATTCTAAGACAAGGAGTTGAGTAAATCCCTAGTGGGACTCCCTTTTGTTTTTATTAACACAAAAATGCAAATAAGAAGCAGATAATGTGCCCTGTAATGAACAGAGACAGCATACAGGCAGTAATCAGGTGCTTTAGCATTGAGTTGTTGTTGTGACGCAGTGTTGAGCTAATTAGATGGAAATATTTCTAGTAAAGGGGGGAATGTAATTTTTAAAGAAGCTACAGAAATGTATGGTATTTATTATTTACCAGGTCATTTCATAGAAGCAAAGTTCCCCTTTCTAGCTATAAGCATTAGCCCACATTGTTGCCCAGTCTACTCAAGCTAACTGGGCCGTTCATCAGCATCAGCAGGGAGGCCTTGGATCATGCCAACATACATAAGTAAAAACTGCATCTATAGCAGCTGACGTGTGTGCCAGGAGTGTTGCAGTCTGCTCTGACTGCCCTGCCACATCATAGAGCAGTGCACATTCAGGAGCCGTCCCGCAGAGGCCACCCATACATCCCAGTGCATGCGACGCTGTGGTGAGACACGTGCAGACACAGCCTCACATGGTGTGAGTGGCAGGCTCTCCCTGCTGCTTTGGCATCTTGGCAGGTCTCGCTAGGTTGTAGAACTCAACCTGCTGCTCTTGCACAAGAGTTGCTTGTGTCCATGACATCTGCAGGCCCAGGGCACTGGGACAAGGTAGCACCCATTCTGCAGGGACAGTGCTCTGTCTACCCTGTAATATTTGGTTACAGTCCTTACATGATGTTACTCTTCTGTGTAGATTAAAGTGCTATATATTTACTTCAGGTGATTGTTTCAGAGACAGAAGTAGTTCTATAATAGCAGCTGGAGGGTTTTTCTCTGTCAAAATCAGTTCCTTAACCCAGGTGTATGTAGAGCATTGGTAAACCCTGGCTGCCTGGCTTAATCAATTTAACAGCGTGTTTGCAGCACTTCAGATGTTACCTGGCATTGGCACTTTCAAACTGTTACATAAAAACATGAGAGTGTTTTCAGATTAACAAGAGTAAAACAGTACAAAACAAATTCTGACAAGAGTTTGCATTCAGACATGCTCTCCTATATTAAACCAAAGACAGTTACATTCTCTCTGACTCAGTAACTCCACTGCAACTCGGGAAGATGAGTTCATCATGGCTGTGGGTGGGAGGCATGAGGAAGGACATGTGCTACCCTCTACATTCCTATGTGGTGGGATATATCTTCTCTACAGTGAACAATCAGAACCTGAGGAAATAGGAAATACCTGCATTTCCACAGTTTGGAATGACTCATTGTCTATTGCAGTTGGGACCATTCTGATGCTGGCATTATACATTTGATAATTCTCTAAAGGATAAATGCATAAGGACATATTATGTAGCAGAAGATTTCATGAAGTGCTGTTTCCAGGTATTTAAAACAATTTCTTGCAGATATTGATGAATGCAGAGAGATTCCTGGAGTGTGTGAAAACGGGATCTGTATAAATATGGTTGGCAGCTTCCGATGCGAGTGCCCTGTGGGTTTCTTCTACAATGACAAGCTTCTGATCTGCGAAGGTAGAGTGCTGATCTTAGTCAGAGATTTCACGAGCTGACAATTCTGACAAATCTGATATACTCGCAAGTCATCCTTAATGAGGGGAAAGTATTGGCATCAGTGTAATAAGCCTGTGATAATTCAGACACTTTGAATTATTTTGCATAGAAAATACCAGATTTTCCATCAGACATCTAAGGCCTTGAAGGAGCGTGAGTCAGCAGTCATGGGGAAGAAACATTGTTTTTCACGTTTGACAGTAAAGACAAGAAACGAGTAGTCTTGAGTCAGATCACTGTTAGAGCAGATTTTTTTAATTCCAAGGTATTTTTTTCTAATGGAACGGAGATTTCGGTAAATAATATAAACACATGATATTTTTTTTTCTCCAATTTAAATCTTTCCTAACGTTGTATTAGTCTGTTTAATGGCGAAACTGAAGACACCAGTATGAATTTCTGTCATTCTCTGGTGTGGGTTATGACTGCTGAGCAAGGCATCAAGAGCTCTGGGTAAAAGCATCTTCTGTAAGCTGCTTCTAACTGAAACACCGTGACATTTCTACAGAAATAAGGTTATCTTTTTGCAGCAGCTTAACTAAGGAAAATTGGTCAAAATTGTTTGCCTAGAATTTTATGGTGGTGTTTACGTTGAAAGCTACTAATATCCAACAGGGATCTTGATGCTTTGTTATGGTCAAGGGAGATCCTTGTAGTGGAGGGATCCTCACGGCTCCAGTGGCCGTCTGTGCAGACAGAGCATCTTGCTTGTTCTGATTGCAGTTTTAGGACTGAAATCCACCCAAGTGCAGTGTTGCAACATGGGCCCTCCAACACCTTCAGAAAACCATTTTATAAATTCTCTAGATAGGAAGGAATTTTACAAATGGAGCATATGGGTTTGGCATTTCAGGGAGATACCTAAATGTGACCAAATATCTGCTTTTATCAATATATTTTTCAGAATTAGAAAGAAATTCCTATATTTAGGTAAGGTAATCCCCTTCACACTAAAAACAAAGTGGTTTTGATGTCTTTTTAGTGCCCGCTTACTGTAACAATCAAATTCCCTTTTTGTATTGACAGATATTGATGAATGCCAAAATGGACCAGTGTGTCAGCAAAATGCAGAATGTGTCAATACAGCTGGTAGCTACCGCTGTGACTGTAAACCTGGCTACAGGTTCACATCAACTGGCCGCTGCACTGGTGAGTACTTCTGACTTGTTTGTGTGAGGGTCTGCAAAGAGTAGTAGATTTTAGAAGTCTAAAAAAGCCTATCTCCTCTTCAGAAAGACGGTATATACCAGGACATGATCTGGGCTCCAAGAATCCTCCTCTTAAAGTCTTTTAGAGAATCACATAAACATTCTGGTAGTTCCCAGAAGACTAATGGGCCCGTCCCACAGAGGCATAGATGAGAGTTAATCACATGAGTAGGTGTTTGTCTTCCACTTTATCCCACCAACCGCAAACATTTTTCTTTAGCCCATGTTATGTCTAGGGATGGAAGGCAACGGATTCACTACTAAAATTCAGTTGCAGTCCTGAGGGGGACCTTCCTCTGCATAATTTCTTTGATTTTCATTATAATTTGCTAGTTGTGTTTTAGCAATTTGTTTGCCACTTGTATTTTTACACACAACTCGCTGCTTTGCTGGAGTCTCTGCTGATAAAGTGGACTTATCTGCTAGGCCATATGCAATAAGTAACTTAAAAAGCTTAATGTTAAACTTCCTAACTTTTACGTGGATTTAAACAGGCACCTGAGCATTATTTTTAAATATTCACTGAGTGGGACTGCGGTTCTCTAATCTATCTGCCTTTTCTTATATCATAGTCCAGAGAGGCATTCATGTTATCTTGATTACTTGAAGAATTGCAAAGGTTTTCAAGACTGCTGTGGGCCAAGCAGCTATAAATATTATATACATTTCTGAACAAAATAATAATTACAACGGAAACTGGTAACATTTTCCTTGGGTTTTTGCTTTTGAGTACTTGAGTTTTAGGAAGTGTACTTTTCCCTGCAGTGCAGTTTTTCATTGTTTCATGTGACCCTTGGGGGAAAAGGGTGTAGGGGCAACCAGAACGCTAGTGTGAGAACTAAAACTTTGTTTTGTTAAGCTATGCAGTGACACATGTAAATATTCAATATGTTCCTAATGTAATTGTTGTTATGGGTTCGTTAGAGCGGTACAGGAAGAGCTGGGAAAGGTTCTGATATGGGTTACAATACCAAACATGAATTGGCACAAACAGTAATACTTCCCTGTATTTTGCTCTTATTTTATATTTGGTGAAAATAAAGTTACAATTAGAGTCAAAATAAAAGTGGTTGATAAAGTACTTGGTTCAGCAAAGGAAGGAAATTCCCAACCACTTTGCTGAGAGCAAAGAGTGCTAAAGACCTTATGGTACTGGATCAGTCTTGCTACTGCATGGAAAACAATCACAGTTTATATAGAGTAAATATATTATTAGTATTAAATCAAAACTGGTATATCACAGCCACTAGTACTATGATTACTTCATTTATACTATCAAAATAGCATTCTTCTGGTGCTATCTATTGTGGTATAATGAATAATTTTTCATATAAACTCATTTTTAAGAAAACTCTGCCTCCCAGTTCTTAAAAAAACTACAATACTCTCTGTTTAGCCCAAAAGAAGTGACTTTTCCCTGGGGCTTTAATTCATCATTCATTTGCCCACAGAGCACCAAAAGAGTAATTGTTTTTCTTTCATCTCTATTCTCCTGAGCTGCAAAGACTCTTAAGGCAGCATGTTATCCAGCACTGGTTTCCTTTTCTGCCTCCTTCAGACTCTAATTAGCAGCAGTATCATTAATAGCATTGGGAGAGCTTGGTCCTCAGTAAACACTCGTCCAAAGTTACTAGTGGCCCCAGTTGATGTACAGCAGTCCTGGGGATGGGGCTATCAGGGTTGTCCATGTGCCAAGCAGAGTGTGGAGGAGAGGCAGGAAAACAAGATTTAGTACATGAAGTTCTTTGCAGTTAGGAACAACTTGACTCTTAGTTTTGCAGTGAACTGGGGATGCTTTGGTAAGAAAACTGCATCTGCTTTGCTTAGATTGCATATAAAAGAAAACCCCTGAACACTAAAATCTAATCAATTTTAATACAAGCTTAAGGCAGCACTTTAGTTCAGCTATTTTGGACCTGCAGTAGACGATGCCAGGAAGCATACTGAATTAAACCAACTCTTGCTGCTTATGAGGTCTAAGAAAGACCTCATTTGATTCATGTTTCTGATTGTTCATGGAGAAAACGTGCTGGAGAGTAAACATTTTGTCCTTTAACATTTTGTTTCATTTACTATTGACAGAATCCTAGATTCTGCCTGCAAGCATTCATAAAGAGGAGCAGGAAGCAGTCAGGTGTTGAACTAGTGTTACAGACGCCCTGCTCGTGTGAGGCAGCGTATCACATGCTGGCAGGATAGCTCTCCCCATCTCTCTCTCCACTGTTATGCAGTTGAGTGTTTGCTGCTGATGGCAAAATATTTTCTGACTCCATATAGCAGTAATTCTTGCTATTTGAGCTTTGTCTGGCTTATGGGATCATCGCATTGCATGAGGCCTGGACACTACAACACGTGTATACATGCACTCAATTTACCTCTGCACAATGAGTAGATAAATCTACAGTGCATTTTATCTCTCTGTAAGCTTAGTGAGAAAAGGGTGAGATTTGTCTCCCTTTCTGTTTTGTTTCGTTGCTGTGAGTGAATCAGGTAGCCTGTGCTATAATTAAATGTAGCTGTGAGCAAGTAGTTGCTTTCATGAGAAGGATGTAAGCTGTGGTTTATACCTGGGTTTCGTATCTGCTGCAGTCAGTGGAGAGCACTCGAAAATCTCCCCATACAATTTCATGTCATTAATTCAACTTCTCAAAGCCATGGCAACGTGCTTTCCCTCTACCAAGAATTCGTGTTTGGTAAATATAATTTTTGCACTAAACTTTTTTCAGCTTCACAAACGTTGGAAAACATAGTTTACAAGCCAATAGCCCCTTTTCTGAGATTTACTTAGTTATGCTTTTGTCATTAATAAATGAACAGTACTATCTTAAATTAGGGCCATACACTTGATTTTTAACTGGTTGCTGCTAATAGATCTTTCAAGCCCAGTAATTTAGAGGCCTTAACTTTCAATCTGCTTCATTGTTTTCAGATCGGAATGAATGTCAAGAAATTCCCAATATCTGCAGCCATGGGCAGTGTATTGACACTGTTGGAAGTTTCTACTGCATTTGTCACAATGGATTCAAGACCAATGATGACAGAACAATGTGTATAGGCAAGTATATCAAATTAAGTTGTACTTAGGCTTCCATTAAGATAGTTATTAAGTCTGTCCTCTCTGACATGAGGGGTTACATTGCAAGAACTGAGATTGTGAGCCATTTACCACCAGGCAAAGGTGCAAAACCAACATAGCTGGGAATTAGAGATGATAGGAAGCTGATAATGAATGAAGAACCTCTCATTACAGTAGAGGGGACCTTTAAAAGTGTATATCCTGTCTGATGAACTGCTAATGCTTTCATTTAAAAAAAAAAAAAAGTTCCATTCTTCTTAGAATTTTCTGAAGCATCTTGTCTCACTTATTCCTTTAGGCAAGAAATTTAATAGATGAATATTGCAATGCAGCAATTGTATACAGCCTACTTGTTAACAGAGTAAGCGAAGAGTAGATTTCTTGCCAGAAAAGTGCCCTTTTCAGAAACAGAGTCATCTTCATAAAGAAGGAAATTCTGTATTTAACTCATTCACAGCTGGTAGTGTAGTGTCTGTTGTCTGAGCAAGATGAGGAGTTTTCAGAATGCTTATGATTAAAGATGGCTTAGACTTCCTTTGGGAAGGGTGAGATAGGAGCCACAGTAAGATAAATGATTGTTGGACCCTTAATTATTTTTTGTAGATGTTAATATCAAGTGTATAAACCCATGTAAAATATTTTGGGGAGATACAACAAAAAAAATCTCTTTCCCTTCTATTCACTCTGCTGGCAGTGCATTATTTCTCTTGCCTGTGGGATAGCTACAGGTTTTCCTTTCCCCATCAGTGATTAAAATTCTTGCTGCTTGTTTTTTCTCCTCTGTAGATATTAATGAGTGTGAGAGAGATGCCTGTGGCAACGGAACCTGCAGAAACACCATTGGCTCCTTCAACTGCCGCTGCAATTTGGGGTTCATCCTCTCACACAACAATGACTGCATAGGTAAGGGGGGCTGAGACTAGTTCCTTGTTTCTAAGACTTTCTACTTCTAATGAAAGTACCAGTAGTACTGTCTTCTCTATTGAGTTAGGATTGCACCTTGCATGGTCTGCCTGATTAAAGACAAAACCTGATTTCTCCAGTCTGAAAAGGTCTCTTTGATTATGCACTCCTCACTCTTCAGTAGTCACTTAAATATTTACATGTGATATGCCATTCCTTTTTTTAACTCTTGCTTTAACCGTTTCACAACATAGACCAGTAGTGGTATTTTCCTCACTTGCTTTTGAAACAGGCGAGTATTTGTGTATTATCAGTGACTGTGCCGATGTAGTGGAAACAGAAATCTCACCTACCCAGTTTCACTTGTTGCAGGCATTTCCTTTATATCTTTCAATGTTATTGTTCCTAGATGTGGACGAGTGTGCAAGTGGAAATGGAATGCTCTGCAGGAACGGTCAGTGTGTGAACACGATCGGGTCCTTCCAGTGTCTTTGCAATGATGGCTATGAGGTTGCTCTGGATGGAAGGACTTGTGTTGGTAAGTGCTTTCTTTTAGGGCAGAAAAAAAGTGCAGCAAACTTTGAGGAGATACTCCTAGTAAAACAGTAGAAGTCAGAGAGAACTGTCATGCTGTCATCATTGTACCTAGCAGAAAAGAACAATGACATGAGGAGAAGAGGACTCTTCTCCTGCTCCTGGGAAGTTCCGCCATCAGTTTGATGAAATCCAAATTAAAGCAGCCTCCACCACAGATTAATTAAGATAACAGCAATTATCTCAAATAAATTGTCTTTCTTTTCTTTTAGATATCAACGAATGTGCACTGGAGCCTGGAAAATGCTCACCAGGCACATGTCAGAACTTGGATGGGTCATTCAGATGTATCTGTCCTCCTGGATATGTCCTGCAGAATGACAAATGTGAAGGCATGTATGGAACAATCCTTCTGTACCTTTCCTACCTATTCACAGTTGTTACCACTTCCCTCTGCATCTAAACATGAGTAATGTTTAGTCTTCTGTGGCAGTGTACGGTTCTGAACTGTAGTCACTCACTTCCCAGAAAAACTCTCACCAACTTTTCTTTGAACCAGAACTACCTGATCTGATGCCAAGAAAAATCTAATCCCAGGCTGTTTGGTTGATGGTACATTGCTGAGGTTTGCCCATCACATGAGGATTTGAAAACTAACCCTAGATTTTGCACCTGGATTTCTTGTTCCTCTTTCTGTCCGTTCCTTTTGGTTTGACCTTTTTGTTTTTCAAATCTGTTAGATATCAGTGATGATGTAAGTTTACATTTTATATAGTACAGCTGCCAGTGTAGACATTTTTATTATCTCTTTAATTACTTTCCTTACAGACATTGATGAGTGTGTGGAACAGCCAGAAATTTGTGCCCTGGGCACGTGCAGCAACACTCCAGGCAGTTTCAAATGTCTGTGTCCAGAAGGCTTTGTGTTGTCTTCCACAGGAAGGCGATGCCAAGGTAAGTTCATTCCTATTTTCTGGCATTTCAAAATTTGTTTGCTGTTTTATAAAAGCCTTATTAGCTGCCTGTTTCTAATATAACAAGGAGACTCTGGACTCAAACTGTTTTTCACAAGGAAAACATGATAATTCTGTAGCTGGGGCCAGGTTTTGTCTTGCCCTAACATCTGTTTGTCATTAAAGAGAACATTGCAATAAAAGGGGTGAAGATAATATTAAATGTACCAGGTTAAGTGAGGAAACTGTGTTGTCCTGCAGCCCTTTCTTGCACTCCTGGAAGAAATGTTGAGGCTACCTGGACTTGGTATAGACTATGACATGTCTGACGTGAGATGGAGCATGAACACAGGCAGGAGACTGCTGCAATGCACTGCTAAAGGCAGCATTTCTAGGAACAAGGCTGTTGCTAGCACTTATCAGATTCACCGTAACACTTATTATATGCTATTCCTCTCCACAAATGTGCGGGTAGAAAAAAGATGGATGGAAAAAATTTGCAAACAATGTTGTGTGGACAATAAGCACCCATCTGCTTAGAAAAGTCTGAAGTGTCTTTTGGCTTCTAGATTACCACATACACTGTTCAGAGCCTACACATGGGCACTAAGACAGAGATCAGATGCTGAAAGCTGAACACCTAGTAATGAAAAGCCACAGGTTAGTTTATTTTGTGGATAAAGAACAAGCACAGAAAATCAGGGAGTGAGTTATTTTAAAGTCTTTGGAAATTATTAAATAGATACATCGTTAAATGTCCTATACACAGTGTGCACAGCGGGAACCACTGATGAGTAAGACCTTTATAAGGACCTCTGTAGTTATGTTTGGCACGGAACGGTGATGCTTGTTGACACCATAGTGAGTTCTTCACTTCACAGTGGGCTAAATGAAACTGTGGTTTTGGTAAAAATGAATCCAACCTGCAGTAAACATTCATCCAAGTCTCCAAACCACCATGCAGTTTGGCACAGTTACTTCACTCAACTTCAAGAAAGCAGCATGGCTGTTTTAGCTGTGCTTTTGTAGGCTGTATAAATGAGGTTTCTTCAGTCTAAGGGTGTTGTTCTCTTCAGGTAAAGAAGAAAATCACCAAAAAGAAAACCAACACAAAACCAGGAACCACAATCATAAAAAATAATGCAGCCTAATCTTCTCCTTTATGAAAACAGACCACTGTTTCACACATCATGTCAGAGGAAAATGCACACTTGTGTGTATGAACTTTAAGTAGGCTTCTTCCCATCCCCTGGAGAAGACCATTGGGTTTTTTTCATGTATCTCAGGCCAAACAAAGTTTTGTTTAAAACTTCCCTTTACCTAGAACTTTTGTAAAATATGGAGATTGCCCAGCATTGATGCTGTAGCCAGAAAACTGGATGAGCAGCTGCTTCCACAACTGCCCTGTTGCTGTCCCTGTGCCAATGCAGGGAGCTGCCAGCTCTCTGCCTGCTGGATGCTTGTGGTCTGTGATCTCAGCTCTGCTCCAGCGTCCTGGTTACCCAGTGCAAGGGAGTAAAACGTAGTGCCACTGGGCCAGTTTTCTTTGTTTGTGTGTACCTCAGCAAAGAATGAGGAAGGAAAGCACCACCGAAAATTGCATCTCATTTTAACACTACACAGAATTATCATTACAGGTTGATAAAAATCTCTTGATTCTTACTGGTAATGGAATATAAATAAATTCAGCCAATATTAAGTTTTTACAAAAGGGAGTGAGGACATGAGGAGAGTACAGCACTCCCATCTCTGCTGGACAAAAGAGAAAACCCCTTCCTTTTCCATGACTGAAATAGGACACTCTATCCCATAGCTTTCCTTTACTGGGGTAGGGACCTCTCCTCTCTCTTCAGATCTTCCCCAGTCAGAGACAATAATGGTCCTTCTTGACAGACTCAGATGGAAGTTGGGTGTTTTGTTGAGGGAGCCTCCTGTAATTTTGCAGTTAACACCTCTAAGTGAAAACTCTGCCAGAGTCACCCTAATGGCTCATAACAAGTTTTTGTCTACGCAGATCTGAGAGTAAGTTACTGCTTTACCAAATTTGAAGATGGAAAATGTTCTGTGCCAAAGTCCCGAAACCACTCCAAACAAGAGTGTTGCTGTGCCTTAAAGGGACAGGGATGGGGAGATCCCTGCGAACTCTGCCCAGAGGAAGCAGATGGTGAGTTATTGACTAGGTTACCTTACTGTTATGATAGCCCCTCAGAACTGAAAGAAGATTGGGATTCTTACAAGAAGAAATCAGTAAAAGTAATTTTCCAGAGGTGTTTAACCCTAATAATTGTCATTGTTCTCTGTAAAGTAGATGCCACTGCAGTCTCAAAAAACATTTTCCTAGCATATTGCTTGTTTGCTTACAGGTTTGTTAGTATGAACAGGTGCTGAATATTTTGCTCTGGACATGTCACATACAGAAAGTGGAAAGTAGTAAGTAGGTCCTTGACAGGCTCTGAGTGGAAATATCTGCAAGACACAAATGGAATTAATCTAATTGTAAATAAGTATAGGAAGGGGCACAATAAATGTGAAATCTAATTAAAAAAACCCAACAGTTGAACTACATCCACATCTGAATCACTCTGTTACATTTTTGTGACTACATTTTGTAACTGAAAAAAATCTAAATTTGCAATCTTATCAATATGAATGACTTGCAAAAATAGCAGGGAATGACAAAACACAGGCTTCGATGAAGGAAAGCCTCCCTGGACTGTTGCTAAAGAAACACTTTCCTTTATTAGTATCCTTTGTAAGACTAAGTAACTAGGCATCAAGCAAGTCAACAGGCTTTTGTACCATCATGGTGCAATTTGCTGAACGGACTTTAATTCATGCTGACACATGTGGTTAACGGCATTACTGGTTTCAGCAATACATTAATACAGTTCGTTTCATTAATAAGTCATGTAGATGTTTTGCAGACAATCCGCATAAAAGCCAAGGGAAGAAAAGAGAATCAGATGTGCCAGTTGCAATATTCCTCCCTAGGCTTATTGCCTGTGCATGTTTCATTCCGTTGCCCTGGAGCATTTGAACCGAAGTCAGTTGGAAGAGCATGGTATACATCACAGAATTTCCTTGAAGTGTCAGCGCATGTATTTTTCACAGTCCAAACTGTTCTCAAAGGATGATATCAAGACTGTTTTTCTCATTTTTTAAAAAAGAAATAGCTTTAAGATACCCGAGTCTGAGAAATCTATGTCTTGGCACGTCATGGACAGTGGAATTGTTTTGTTCTTTTAAAAAATTACTCAGTTGTTATCTCGTGCATGTTCTCCATCATATGCTATCTGAATGCAGGCTGGTAAGCACATGTGCCACCTGAGTCTCCTGAAGGCTTGAGCAACAGGCAGGTGTTGTGCTACCCAGCTGCACAGGGCTGACTTTCCCACTCAGAGCCTAGCAGTGTGCCAGACACTTTGCTGCGTTCAGTGCCAGTGTGCATCTACATTTAGTTCTGTTTTGCTCAACTTCAGCAAAGATCAGCTAATGTATTTTAACTAAAGAAAGCATAACATTTGTTATGTCTATGGCTGTCATGTACTGCTGCACGGTACACCTCTTTACAGCCTACTGAATTTGCCAAAGAAAAAGTGGGTTATCATCAAGGGTTCTGTGATGTTCTGAGCATGGTTAGGAGAGAATACCCTCAGCAGCATCTTGAGATTTTTTTGAATTACAGACCTGCATCCGTCTATCTGCTCAAGATACAGTTTAGAGGAGAAAGGTAGAAGTTTAGTTTCAGTTGCAAGACTTGTATTTTTTTTGTGTGTGTCAGACACAAATAGAGGAGTTGCTGAAGTTGAAGGGCCTTTATAATTACAGGCATCCTTACTGCATTTTGGTCCACCAGAGTGGAAATTTAAGATTTCTTATTTATTCTAATGCCAAGAATATACCAGGTGATTTGCACATATAAGGAAGTACATGCCTTCTGCAACAAAAAAATAGAATTAATTTTTCTCAAAAGACTTACATCATCTTTAAATCTTCAAAAACTACACAGATAACCCCGTGGATTTGGAAACCGAGTGGTGACTTCACTCTAAGATGAACCCAGAAATTTTACTCTCAGCCTACCTGTAATAAAATCATTACTTTAGGACTAGTGATTAGCATGCTTTAAGAAGCTGCTGATTGGTGACGACAGATTAAATCATGATGTCTTCAGAAAATATAGGAAATCTTTCATTTACAACAAAAAAGAATGCAGTCACTAGTCTTGATACTTTTAAAATTGATATATTGCATTAGTTTTCTCCTTAAAGGAAAGTTAAATAATGATGTTTTACATAGGTACATACAGGAGATCAGATGCAATGTAAAGCAAGCATACGGGTTTTATGTGAATGTAAGATTAAATTCTAAGTTTATACATTTGCATACTATATTTCTGGACCTGAACGTGAGGAGGATGAATTGTTATCAGTGGTTACTTATGTAGCTTGTAAGTAATGCTGATCACCATGATAGAATTTAACATATGTTTTTAATTATTTTATTTTTTTTTACAGAGGCATTCCGACAGATTTGTCCATTTGGAATTGGCATCCTTGTTGGACCTGGTGATGCAAGACTGGGTAAGTGTCTGCACTGCACAATGCTGTGGTTGCATCAATATGCCATTTTCTACCCATAAACCATTCTCCCTTTCAATTGAGAGTAACGTCTCTGCAGCTACTTCTAAAAGCCATGAATTGTGGAAACTTCTATACTTTTTTTTTTTTTTCAATTATTCATACCAGTTTTAAATTCAAGCTTGAATATCTCATAATTCAGAAATTAAACTTCTTTTATAGTAGCATATTTGGCTTGTTAATGTCTGCTGAGCAGAGTTGCTGGGAAACTTATGAAGGATTTAGAGAATGGATCACATAGCATACCTGTCTTTTCTTATGCAATATATGTAGCCTGTTTACAGTAAATGGTTTTAATCCTCTAGAAGTGCAAACCACAGTTTCCCAGTTCCCTTCAGTACATCCTGTTCTCTCCCAAGACAAACAGCACTTCAGCCTTATTGGCAAAAGTTTTCATTTAAGGAGCGCTGCATGACTACTGCTTTTCATATCTACTCTCCCTGTAGCCCCAGTCAGAAAGGGTTTTTTTATCTGACATTTAGAATCAGTTTCTTTTCTGCATTCTCTGAAAGCTGTCCTGCAAGACAAAGTCTATGCCCTCATCCTAATATATCAACATTCAAATACTAGTACTTTTTTGTAATCTCTGGAGTATTTCTCCGTAGAAATAAACTTGTTCTTTGAGAGAAGTCTAAAACCACATGAAATCAATTGCACTTACTGTGTTGTTTGTGTTTCTGGTTAAGATGTGGATGAGTGTCTTGATCCAGATAACTGTAAATTTGGGCAGTGTATCAACACAGATGGGTCCTTCCGCTGTGAGTGTCCATATGGTTACATACTACAAGGAGCTCAATGTGTGGGTAAGTATAGCTGTTTCAGCTTCCATTTTAAAGCATCTCCTGAATTGCTAAGTATGGCATTAAGGAGTAGTGGGGTTATATTATTCTCATTTTGTGGAGTCTCCATATCCGCTGATGCTTAAAACCTGCCAGGGCAGGACCTGAGCAGCCTGCTCCAAGCTGGTCCTGCTCTGGCTGAGTGTTTGACCCAGGTAACCTCTAGCAATCCCAAATTCTGCTAGGTGTCAGTGACTCTAATTAAGTAACTTAATTAGATTTTATATTTTTGTGGGTTTTTTGGTTGTACATCAACAGATTTTATACCTTTTTAGTTGAGTATAACCGTGTATTCTTGCCTTGATTTAACTGCTTGCAGATACTGATGAGTGTGCTGTTGGAAACCCATGTGGCAATGGAACTTGCAGGAATGTGGTGGGAGGTTTTGAATGCACCTGTGTTGAGGGATTTGAGCCTGGACCAATGATGACCTGTGAAGGTGAGACTCCCGTGTATTAAGGACTGTCACTGTAGTTGTTTGCTGAAAAAGTTTCCTGATTTCAGAGACTATTGAGGAGAGTAAAGTGACTTAAAAAGAAAAATATGGACATTTGGAACAATACATCTTTACCTGAAACAGAAAAGTAGGTTCCTCTTCCTGTACCCACCTTGAACTGTGGTATCTTTTTCTAACTGGAGGTTGGGTGAACAGGCTTTCAGGTAGTATCTGTTAAGGGACTGCCCAGAGAGGAGCATACCGAGATATGGTCTCTCCAGAACAGTCCCCAGAAATGCTGCTTATTGTGTGTATGGCTTTTGCTTACATCCTCGATGACCCTTGAGTAAAGAGAGTCACTGTGGATGATGAAAATAGAAAATGGGCTGCTCGGGTTTGTTAGGGAAAAAAACAGGAAACAAAACAGAAAATATAAATGCAGTACTAGGCAATTACCATGGTACCCCCTAGGTTCGATATTTTCCATGCTCTGGTCTCTCATTTCAAAAATAAAAATTTGAAAATGCACAAAGAGGGGAGGAGTAAGGAAGATCAGAGTCATAGCAGGGACACACAGAAAATTAATTAGACTAGAATTTTTCAGTGTGGAAAACGTGGTTGAAGAAATACATGATTTAAATTTATAAAGCCACAAGTGGTAAAGGTACCAAAAATAGAGGGAACGTGTTAGACAAAACCAAAGCAAACATTTTTATATGCATAGTACTTCAGTTGCGGAACTCTTTGCTGCAGAATATTAGTGAGGCCACAAGTATAAATTGACCCAGAAAGAGATTGTACAAATTTCTGTGGGAATCCGTCAGTGGAAATTAAGCTTTATAGTTTGGTTGTGGCTTTTGGCTGTGGAAGTCCTTAAACTGAGAGGCTGTGTCAGGGGAAAGGTCTCTGCATACATAGTATGGGGTGTTTTAATATCTCCTCCTGTTACAATCAGAGAGGAGAACGTCCTAGGACATTCTGACACTCTCTTCAGAGTGACCTGACACAGCTGTTCTTAAATTATCTGCCACAATCTATTTGTTTGCAAGCCCGTACAGAAGAACGCTTCTACTTTTGCATCAGCTTGCATTAGTTTTATATACAGTTAGAGCTTCATTCACTTCCCTGTGGAATTTGGGTGAAAGCTCAAATTGCAGCGGAGTTGTTAGTGGAGTACATAAACATCATCATAGAAGAGGAATTACTCAGGTAGCCCAGAGCGTATGTAAATGCACTTCAGAATAATGTTTCTAGTAAGGATATTGTTTTACAGAATTCAGTTTATGAAGAAGCTGAATTAGTGCATCTAGAATTTAAAAATAAAAACCAAGCCTAGATGTGGAAAAGATACAGTTTAAACTGAGACAGTATTTTGGCAGCGTGGATCTTGAAATTAATTCCGTTGGCTGCTTGCCATTGAAGATACTGAAACTTCAGGTAGCTGTGCAAACATCCTGGCATCTGGTGCCTGCTTCTATACAGAAATCCATAATGAGTAGAACCAAGGGTCCCCAACTATTAAAATTTAGCCTTCAGTAAACTGGGATCTGTGGTATTGCCCATACCTAAAACCTGTGCGCTCAAGTCTGCTCAGTTTCACAAAAGGATGTTTCACTTTCCCCATGGTCTTTGTTGCTCCAAATCCAGATGTCAACGAGTGCATTCAGAACCCTCTGCTCTGCGCTTTCCGCTGCGTGAACACTTACGGATCCTACGAATGCAAGTGTCCCGGGGGGTATGTTCTGCGAGAGGACCGGAGGATGTGCAGAGGTAAAGCTCCTGCCACGCTCTCAGTTAGGAGATAATGATTTCAAGTTCCTGCAGGGGTGGGGCTCTGACTCAGTGCACTATTGGGGCAGAGTTTTAATCCCAGGAAGTAACTGAGTCAGAAAGAATTTGGGATGAAATGCGATGGTCTGCATTATGCGGTTGACTGTATTAGCCCTGTCCTGCCCGTAAACCCTAGACATCTGCATAAAGTGAGGCCATATCAGATGATACGGTTTTGTCTTGCCCTGAAAATGGGCATTTGGGAAAATTCAATTTGCTCTAGTCTAGTATATCTTATGCTTAGTTTAGCACAATAAAAGTATGTGTAGAATTTGATTACAATTGAAATTCCAAAGTCAGAATTTACTCTTGTGAATTTTCAGGATCATCTCTCTATATAATGAAATCTAAACCTTGTGTTTTAGATCAGAATGAGTGTGAAGAAGGAATTCATGACTGCGACTCAAAACAGATGGAATGCAAAAACCTAATTGGCACCTACATGTGTATCTGTGGACCAGGTTATCAGCGCAGACCAGACGGGGAGGGCTGTATGGGTAAGTGACACTCAAGTGTTGATGCTCTTGAAACGTACAGTTCCTCAGCAGAACTGAAAATTTTGAATTTAACAAAGCGTTAAGGAACTCGGGGGAAGAATTACACAGCTCCCTGTATAGTGGATCTACCGGTGCTGTACACATTTTGCTTTGCTGTTCAGGCGTGCACACAGGTGGGCAGTAAGTAGAAACTCTGGATGTGGCTGTCTTCACAATCAGTTTGTACTGCTTGATGCTGAATGGCTCTGAGTGAAGAAAGTGGAGAATTGGGCCCTTTGCTGTAAACTTGTTTATCTCTGTTAGTGTGAATGAGAGTAGATCTGAATCGTTTTGAAACTTTGAACAGCCTTCAGAAGTGCAGGTGTAACTATGAAAAATTTTGAAAACTAGTGAGGAATATATTGCAGAGAAAATGTAGTAACAAAATATATAATATTGTGAGCCAGATGGTCATCTTTTCTCTGAAAATTGAATAAAAGAGACTTTTTATTTAGAAAAAAATAATTATGGAATTTCTTTAACCAGGCAGAATACACAGTTTAAGAACCCCATACAAACTTCTCTAACCTGCATTAATCCAGTAATGGACTTGTTTTTTGTCATATCATTTCAAAAACAGATGAGAATGAATGTCAGACCAAACCTGGGATCTGTGAGAATGGCCGTTGTGTAAACACAGTGGGAAGTTACAGATGTGAATGCAACGAGGGGTTCACTGTCAGTGATGCCCAGAACGAGTGCCTTGGTAAGCTGCACCTTAACGCCCTAATGAACTGTCACTTCGATGGCAGAAATTCCAGTTGAAATTAAACTCAGAAATGTATAGTGAGTAAATGTCCTCTTGAATTTGTATGCCTTAGGGAAGGGGCCTTTGTAAGTGCCCTCCTGCAAGTTCATTCTTCCCATGCTGACTGTATGCCTGCTTCAGTCTGTCGGTTGGGTTGACTTGCTGTGAAAGCTGACTGGTAGCTTCAGTCAGCTGGGAATTGCTCTGTCTTTGCTTTGATCCTGATTTTCAGCCCGTCCTCCTTCTCTGGGTTCAAACAGAAACATGTATTTCTATAAGCATAATGTAACTTTGTCTTCCACCTTGTGCTAAATTTCCTGTCTTACTTGTTTCCCTTAGACATCCTGCTCTCTTTCTTACTACTGGTAGTCTTTGCTTCTCGGTTCCACAGTCCCAGGGTGAAGTATGCCCTTTCTTTTATATTTCTGACTAAATTCCCAATATCTCATGACCCTCTGGAGGTCGTTAGGATTCTCTGTGATGCATAATTTGTCTTCCAGACAACAGGGAGGGCTACTGCTTCACTGAAGTCTTACAAAGTATGTGTCAAATCGGATCAAGCAACAGGAACTCTGTCACCAAGTCTGAATGCTGCTGTGATGGTGGCCGAGGCTGGGGGCAAAATTGTGAGGTCTGCCCCTTCCCAGGCACCGTGGCCTTCAAGAAGCTTTGCCCACATGGCCGAGGATACATGTCTAATGGAGCAGGTACTGGCTTTTCTATTAAAGGCTCTCTGCCAAATTAAGTGAAATTACAAACTCTCTTTTTATGTATTTGAATGCTGTGAGGTCCTAAATATTCTGCACATCAGTCAAAATTTCTGAGGGAGTACAGTCCTTTGGGAGGGTGCATAGCCAAAGGCCCTGGATGACAAGGCATCCATGCCAGCTGGAGAGAGATTTATTTTGCATGCTGGCTGACTGACGTGCATTTGAATGTGTTGTAGGTACAGATTAAGAGCTGTTTGTGTACATGTAAGCAAAGTGATGTTTGATTTATGGAGGCTAATATATGATCAGCTCCAGTTTTTCATTTCCACTTAATGCTTCATTGCATTTGAAAGTTAGATTAATGCTACATTCCATATTTTTCCACTTAATATTTCTCCTTAATCTGTGCAATATTTCATTATTTTATGTAATTTTTCTGTTTTATGTAGGGTGTGGGTTTTTTTCACATCAGGTCACAAGAATCTATTGAAGTTGTATAAAATCAATTCTTGTTCTTTTGTAAACTAACCCTGAATTAATTACAGATATTGATGAATGCAAGGTTATTCATGACGTCTGCCGTAATGGAGAATGCATCAATGAGAGGGGATCTTATCGTTGTCATTGTAACCTTGGCTATACTACAGATATAACTGGCACTCTTTGCATAGGTAGGTTTTTCACTACGGTGTATATATATAAAGTTTATTACGAAGTGGTGACTTGCAGAAGGAAATACAAAGATTTTGAAAAGTGAGAAAATGTCATTCCTTAGGATGCTTTGATATTTATTTCCGGAGCATTTTGAAAAACATTATCACAAATCTTAGTTATCAGCACTGAGGTATCTGGTTTTGCTTCCTCTAGATCTGAATGAATGTAATGAGTCCCCAAAACCTTGCAATTTCATCTGCAAAAACACAGAGGGGAGCTTCCAGTGTTCATGTCCTAAAGGGTACATCCTGCAAGAAGATGGGAGAAGCTGCAAAGGTAAAAATCAAGAAAATGATTTACTGCAGAAACTCTTGTGTTTCATAGGCAAATACAAGGACATTTAAATGATATAAATCTGTCCCCTTGATTCCTGTGAGTATTTCCACTGAAGACAGTGGAAGTGGCCTGAACAGGATGGAGCTGGTGTTTCAGTTAGTTCTTCGATATTCCACATGAACAGTAGATCCAGAGGAGTTTTTGTAGGCTGATGGCAGCGAATCTTAAAAGAGTTCATAACCAATAGTAGATACGCTTGGTCTTGTTTTGGTAAGCACTGTTGGTTTGAGCCGTTTTTTTCAGTGAAACAAGTGGTTGCAAAGAGGAGCATGGTTTGCAGTGAATTGTCCGGCATCAACAGAGTTTTAACCTACCACATCTGTAACACGCTAAATAAGGGACAGCAGTGCAAGAGAGATTTTGGAATGTTCATAATTTCATTTATTTATGTATTTTGGTAGCAAAGATCTGACTGAAACCACACAATTTAGAGCAGCAATTTTAAACTTGGCGTTGGAAATGACAGTGTACTTTGTCATTAGGTTTAAATATTTCTTTTGAAATAATAGCATGCTTCAGTGCAATACCATTTTGCAGTCTGCCACTGCTTCTCATGAAGATGGTGACTTCACATTTATTGACTGCAGTAAGAGCAGACGTTTATTATGTGACAGCATTTTTCAGACAGATGAGTGGTGTATGTAATCCAGCATTGGCATGGACACTAGTGTAGCTCCAAAGTCCCATTCGTTATGGGGCTTCATATGAGAGGAACTGGAAGCCAATGTGGAAAGTGAGATGTAGGTTCAAAAGGCTCTACTTGATACATTATTTATTTGCAGTCACTTCTCTCTAAGTCCAGCTGAACTGTCAGATCCTCCACAGGGAACATAAGTGAAAGATATTTTCTTGGGTTTTTTTAGATCTTGATGAATGTGCAACAAAGCAGCACAACTGCCAGTTCCTTTGCGTCAACACTATTGGGGGTTTCACTTGTAAATGTCCTCCTGGATTCACTCAGCACCATACAGCCTGCATTGGTAAGTGGCATAGGAACATAGACATGGATTTGGGATTTATTACTGACTCTTATTCCAGAAGCAAAGTAGGAAGGAGGTGAAATTGGCTTTCTGAGAAACCAAATGGAAACACAGGCCAGGTTCAGATACCGTCCCACCAGATGAGAAGATGCAAAGAGGCCCTTCATCCCACATTCCCTTGTTTTCATAATCTTTGTCTTTGAATTTTATACTTGCAGGAATCAGACAGTAAAACCACCAATTTGTAATTCTTGCCTTACCCTTTATTACCCATTGAGCAAAAAAAATAGTTACATTTCTGTTCTTGTAGTTCATTGCAGGACTCACATTAGAGGTCAAGGCTTCTTGAAACAATAAGCATGAAACAAATTTCTGCAGTTGCCCTTTAAACACACCCATTATGTCTGTGGAAATGTAGTACTTCCTGCAAAACACTTTTTCTGCTCTGCAAGTTGGATGTTGCTTGTGGCAATCTGATGATCCTGTGGTATTGGTGTGAATTTGGGGGTGTTTAAAGACTAGAACTTCAAACTCCATGTTCCTGGTGAAGAAAAGAAGTGTGTCCCTTCCCATAGGTATTGTTAGTGTTTTCAAATTAAAAAGAAGGTAACGTAAGCTCTCCTTCTGTAGTGCAAAATAAAAGATGGAGAGGGCAGTAAGACAGCTGCATTATCGCTGTTGCTTTACCTCTTGTCACAAACTGTTCGTTGTTGGCGTTGCTAAATGGTCTTCTTCACAACAAGGACTAAAAAGTAACACTCGGGCTTTGCTGTTTTTCAGATAATAATGAGTGTGCTACTGAAATCAATTTATGTGGGGCGAAGGGCATTTGCCAGAATACACCAGGAAGTTTTGTTTGTGAGTGTCAACGTGGCTTCTCACTCGATCAAACTGGGCTTAGCTGTGAAGGTAGGTACAACACACAGTGCATTTAACTTGGCCTTCTCCTGCGTTCCTTCATCTTCTCTCAGCCATACTGTCGTCCAGGGAGGGACCTATGGAGTAAGCACCAAAACCTATGGGGTAAGCATGTGTAGATTGAAGGGGAGTGGGGTATGGACATTAAGCAACAAGGTAGTATTTCCATGGGCCTGAATAAATAGATATATTGTGGGATGCTAAAGAGCTGGACAGATATTTTTGGAGGAGACTTCAATTTAGCCTGGAATGTTTAAGTTTAACCATCATAAGTTCAGAGAACTTCCCTTGAGTGGATTTCTGAAGCACTCGCCAATGACAGGAAGGAAGTCTTGCATCTCCAAGACAGCCTGCTAAGGAGAAAATTCAAAGGCTGCAGACTTTATTCCTCTGGGTCCCTAGAGCCTCTAGAGCCTTCTCCTGGGATGGAGTTTGGTTTGTCTTGAAAAGACATATCCTGGGATTCCTGGTTTGGATGTTTGACTAAAAGCGTGGAACTGTCAGCTGTGGATCTGGGAGACTTAGGAAGCTGGGAGCCTTAGAAAAGCCTTGGGAGTCCCATATACAAATGGCTTTTTGCTGTCTCTTCCATAACAGAATGCAAAAACCCCTGAGAAGTGTGATTGAATTTGAGCTTTCAGTGGTTTTCAGCTCTAAGTTACTTGTGGTGGAGCCAGAAATCCAAACCTGAAAGGCCCAAAGTGGTCTCCCAGCACTAGTCTGGTTTTGGAAGATCCTGAAATATACCTCTATATATATGATTTATGAATATGATTATTTGTAACATATTTTTCAAATATAGCTTAATTTGAGCTTCTCTCCCAAAACTCAGAGTGTATCTCACCTTTTTAGATGTTGATGAATGTGATGGAAACCACCGATGTCAGCATGGTTGCCAAAATATAATTGGAGGATACAGGTGTAGCTGCCCACAAGGATATCTCCAGCATTACCAGTGGAACCAATGTGTTGGCAAGTCACTTTTTAAAATTCATACATAAAAATTCATGTTACCTTTGTTAGCAGCAAGATGTGAAGGGAAATGTTGCAGTTTGCCATATTTTCTTTTTCTGATGATAGTTTAATAAGTTCAGTTGAGTTTCATTACAAACTTGTGCTCCTGTGAAAGGCAGAGTGGATATGAAGCACCCAGTAGCCTTTGTCGTGGTTTGATTCGTGTTCAAGCACAAAAGTGCTAGAAGTGGTATTGACTTTGAGGGAACTTGTGTTACTCCTGTATTTTGTGGTCTGAACAAGGCAGTCTTACTCAGCTGTGCAACAATCTCTGCCCAGACACAGGTCCTGTCTGAGAGCTGATGGTGGGTTGAACCTGGCAGATGCAGAACCACAAGTTTGGATTGTTGAATTGTAAAATTAAACTTTTGGCCCCAAGCATCTAAAATTGTATTAAAATCCTACTTGATCTGTGCTACTCTTACAACACCTATAGGAAGGCTGCTGTGTTTAAGCTGCTTCTCAGTACAGAGTTAACCATTTGTCATATTTGAGCAAAGCTACTACTCTCTGTCTAAAGATGCTTCCTTGCAGCTTTAGGATACAGTTTATACAAGTGTTTGCAGGACAATTCTGGTTTTAAATAACAAATGCTAGTGCTCTTTATTTATGTTAAGAAGTAAATACACTGGTGAATTACAATGCTGATTTCTTCTTTGTCTAAACTTTGGTTCTATCCAAGTCTCCGAGCCCTCGTAGATGGGACTGCATGTGCAAAGCATTGATGCTGGGTATGACTTGAGCAGACAGAACTGGGTCCTCTGCAGCAGTCATGGGAAAAGTCTGCGTGTGTTTCAGCAGTGTAGCATGTAGTATATTCAAACGAGAGAAGCATCAATCATTTTTCCTCTAGTGACAGTTATGTGCATTTTTAGTCACATTTAATAGGCTTCATACAGGCTAGTCTTGCATGGATACCCGGAGATGCGTGACCTCTTTGAGAACAAAGGGCTTCATAACTCTTTGTTTGGCTTTCTTTGCTTTCAGAAACATAAAAATGCCTTTGCTTGTTATCACTGTGATGCTCTAGGGAGGTCTCTGCTTTTAATTATGCTTACCAAACCTCCTGACATTTTATACAGTCCTTGCTGTGACATTTGCTTGCTTGTGTTCATGCTCCAGTACTCTATGCCTGTAACATACAAGAGAACAAGGAGGGACTGCAAATATATGGTGGTTTTGAATATTAATTAAATTAGCAAATTTTAGGGTTAAATTATAATTTAATCTGCAGGAGGGTAGAAAAAAAACAAAGCCCAGGACTGTCATGTCTGGCTGCTGAAGGACATTATGGAATCTGAAAAAGTGCAGCCCTCAGTTTTGTGAAACATCTTGGCTTTTTCCAAGTCTTCCTGGGTGACAGCATTTAACTAAGTGTATTTCCAAACCAGGTGTACCCTGTTATTCCAGCTTTTGAGCCTATTGACTCCTGGTTAGATTTTATAAAAGGAATATCAGTCTCAAAATGCACAAGTATTTCCCCCACTGAAAGAAAGGCTTCAGCCTTGGCACCGCAAGTACCCATCACCAGAAACTTCACCAGGGAAAATTACACTGAAAGCCACCACTGGGGAAGGACTCAGCTAGCACTTCCACCTTCTTGGACATAGGGCAGTCCAGGCAGAAACTCAGAACTGTGGGGCTTGGTTGAGGCTTGGTTTCCTCTGTCCTCACGGCGTCTCTCCTTCCTGCCAAAGCTGAGCACTACATGTTGTAGAGCAGAGAGCCCAGGAGAGCAAGGCTGGTGCCTGACTGCACAGCTCATGCAGAGCCTGAGGCTCCCATAACTGTTTGTTTCACTTTTTTTTCATTATTTTCTTCCAACAACCATGCAAAATACGGGAACTAACCTCACTAGTTTCCACATTCTTGCTGCTGTGGAGTGAGGCGAAGTGAACGTATCTCCTCATGGTGCAGTAACTCTCTGCGTCCCAAAAGTGCATTTATGATGTTGACATAATTGCTGTGTTACGTATGACAAACATTGAAGCATCACTTTAAGTTAATGGCAAAACTCCTACAGGCTTTGGTAACACAGAATTCCGTCCCAGGTTTTAATACCTTGTGGTCTCCACATGTTCACATTGTAGCGTCTGTAACTGTATATGCTTAAGATACTTATCTAGATCTCCTGGGTATACCACAGGGGAAGAATACATGTAATAGGTTTTTCCGTGACAATTCCTTCATATTCCTTGGCAATCCCCATTCTGCAAACAGTTTGTGTCTTTTTTAGCTTATTTAATGAAGTGTTCAGGGACTTTTGATGTTGCTGCAACGCATATTTAGATAATCACTGAAGAATGCTTTGGTTCCTCCCATGTCTTGTGCTGTGTGTGACTGCATCTCCTGCCCAGGCAATTCTGTAGTGCACCATGCTGTAAATCAGGCTGCAAGAAGCAAAGACTTTCCTTTTAAACAAAGAACAAAAGGCCACATTGTTTGGAAAAAGACAATTATGCTCTGAATTAGTACTTATTCTCCTGTAACCTAGATGCTTAGGTCAGAGATGCTGCTCTGTGCTTTACATTTTATCCATACCGCGTCCAGATGGCATTTCTTATGCACGTACAGACGCATGCGATGTGCATATGCAGTTGTTTTATCACAGAAAATGGGGAACAATAGCATTCAGAATGTTTCAAAGCAGTTTGCTACATCAAAAAAATTCAGACCGTCTCCATTTAAAAAACTAGCCATTTACAGTAAATAAGCCTGAACTGACCTTGAACTCCTACAGTGCTGCACTTGGGGAAGTTTGGAAAAAGGCTGGCTCAGAATGTGGCAGTCTTGTATCTACAGCTGCTTTTATTTTTACTTTACTATTTGTTCCTGTACCTTACCTGTACCTCACATTTAAATGTGAGTGTGTAGGGGGAGGGATTTTCAGTGCCTGGAAGAGGTGTCAGATCTTGCTTCCTTACTCTTTTTCCTTTAATGTTGAATAGCATTATGAACATGGGATTACTGGGCCAGACTGTTGGCTGTACAAAGTTTTATTCTTCTCAGTTGTTTCTGGAACAAAAAAAAAAGTTGCCTCCTCTGCTTCTCTGCTCTCCAGAGCATGAGCTGACGTGGCATGAAACATCTGTAGAGTAGCCCAAATGTTGCTCTGTTTTATGGTTGTAGTCATCTCCTGGCGACTGCTGCCCTAGCCAAGGGTGAGGCCAAGCCCTGTTCTCCGTTTCTGTCCATCCGATGTGGCAGCACGTTTAGCAACAGTCAAGCACAACCTTTCTGAAGGGGTAGGTTAGAGTACACCTGAGAGTAAAAGTTAATGTGGTATGTTCTGTTTCTTTTCCAGATGAAAATGAATGTCTCAGTGCACACATTTGTGGAGGAGCATCTTGCCACAATACTTTGGGAAGCTATAAATGTATGTGCCCTACCGGATTTCAGTATGAACAGTTTAGTGGAGGTTGCCAAGATATCAATGAATGCGGTTCTGCACAAGCCCCATGCAGTTATGGTTGTTCAAATACTGAAGGTGGCTATGTCTGTGGATGTCCACCTGGTTACTTCAGAATAGGACAAGGGTAAGGGATTCTCATTTTAAACTAACAGACATAAAGGGGACATAATCCACTCCTTTCTCTGTAGTGTGGAGCAGCAGAACCGGGGGGATTGTCACCAATGAAAGAGGGGTAGGATTGTGGAGGTGCTCGAGAGTTGGATGCACCTGCTGATTTTGGAGATGAGAGAGGGGAAAGGTAACCAAGGCAAGGGAGCAGTGTGGTTTTAATGCTTGATGAAATTTGGTCAAGCCTACCAGGTTCAATCATCATTTTCAAGCTACTGCTTTCACCTCCTGCACCCCCCAGCAGCTAGATGAGTTCTCTGAGCTTGCCACTTGGGAGCCCACACACCTCACTGTGATTTGTGGTGTATCACTTGTCTGCTTTAAAAAATAATAAAATTATAACAACACCCCCTGCCAGCTCCAAAGACAAACAATATTATACAAGTGGCTTCACCCACTGGTTAGAATAACAGTTCTATATGCTCTTACGTTCTTACATGTTCCATATTCTTCTGTGTTCCAAATGAATTTTTAAATAAATGTCTGCTTTATCAAGAAAACCAATTTTCACTTGTCCCGATGGTAGTGTTAGGGTTGTGCATCTTGTAGGACCAAGCAACTCGGATGGAAAGCAGAAAGATTGCGGCTTAAATTGTACAAGTGACTAAAAACTTTGGGATATGTTATGAAAGACCTCATTTTTTAGATTTTTCAGCAGTTTCTGAAAAATGGTCTTTTTTAATGTATTCCAGGTTGGATAACAAATTACTAACAACTCCTCATAACTAAAGCCTGTGTTTGTAAAACTCTTAAATATTGGCAGGCCTCTCTTAGGCAAAGCTTCATGGAGCTAGGTTCTTGACATTAGAGGCAGCTGCATCGTGATTCAGTGAGAATTTTGTCTGTTGACATCAACAGAAATTCTTCCTAGGAAATGAGGGCAACATAATTGCTTTATTATTTGTATTCATAGCCCCCCAAATTCAGCTTTTGATATCTATGTCTCACTGGAATTAATTTTTAATTTCTTCCTTCCTCAGACACTGTGTTTCTGGAGTGGGGCTAGGCAAAGGTCAAGGACAAGAACTTTCACTCAGTGGAGAAGTAGATGACAACTCCCTTTCTCCAGAAGCTTGTTATGAATGTAAAATCAATGGCTATCCCAAGAGAGGAAGGAAGCGCAGAAGCACTAATGAAACTGCAAATGAAGCAGAGGTAATTGACCCTTTTTGGGCGAAAGGGTTTGCGGTTGTCTTGTGAAAACCAGTCTCAGAAGGTGGTGTGTCGGGAGACAATCCCACAGGAAAAATGTAGACTGAAGAGTTTGGGTTGGGATGTCATGTACTCTGTGTGTGGGCTTTCTGAAGTTGTTCACTGTCATAAGGCAAAGGTCATCCTCTGAATATCTATGTCGCATCAAACACCAAAATAAATGCCCATTCAGCTGTCTAGCGAGCAGTCCACTCACCAGAAAATCAGGGTCTTGATGTCAGAGGACAGTGGTATGTAAAATGTTTGTGTGACCTTGTGGCCAGAAAGGCAGGCCGTGGTGGTCAGGGTGGATGCGGACCCTGCCAGGCAGCACCGTGTGGAGTGTCTGGGGCCGGAGCCCTCTCCAGAGCAGATGCAGAGCTCAGGACACAAACACCTCACCTGAGGTTGTCCAGGGCTGCTGCCCTTCCCGGGGCTTGCCCAGACCCTTGCAGTCAGTCACCCGGGTTGCTGGCCCGGGGCCGAGGCTGCGCACAGGGCTCGCCGCTGGCCCGGGCACCAGAACAGGAGGCAGAGCTTAGTTTGTCATTACTAGAGAGTTGCTGGGGAGAGAGGCAGGTTTCCATTTGCCTACAAGGGAGATAATTGTGTCATCTGTACCACACATCTATGCTCCAGAGGCCACAAGGATGATCAGAGGGCTGCAGCACCTCTCCTGTGGGGACAGGCTGAGAGAATTGAGGTTCTTTGGCCTGGAGAAGGTTCTGGGGAGACCTTCTAGTGACCTTCCAGTACTTAAAGGGGGTACAGGAAAGATGGGGAGGGATGTTTTACCAGGCATATAGTGAATAGGACAAAGGGTAACAGTTTTAAACTGAAAGAAGGTGGATTTATATTAGATATTATGAAGAAATTCTGTACTGAGATACTGGCCCAGGTTGCCCAGAGCAGCTGTGGCTGCCCCCTCCCTGGCAGGGTTCAAGGCCGGGTTGGACGGGGCTTTGGGCAACCTGGGCTAGTGGAAGGTGTCCCTGCCCATGGCAGGGGGTTGGAACTCCATGATCTTTAACGTCCCTTCCAACCCAAACCAGTCTGTGCTTCTGTGATTCTATGGCGATGCTTGCACAACTCCCACTTCTTCCTAGCTGTTGTCATTGGCTTTTTTTTAATTAACCAAATATTAGTAGGTGGTTTCAGCACTTTTATTTATGTGAAAAGTAGTCTGCTGTGTGACAGGCTTTGTCTTTATGTAAAGGACAGAGACATCCCTTTTCATTCATCCTTGGGTGTTAGGAAGTATTTATCAAAAAAGCAGTGAAGTAAATCCTTCAGCAAACTCCCCCTGCTGGGGTTTGTTCTGAATTGATCACACCAGTGAGACACAGTGGGATGGGGTGGTTGTGATTGTTTGGTGCTGGAAGCTCCACTAAAAAACACACCTCCCGGTATGAGCTCAGAGGTCATGTGTAATGTTACTGTAGTCCCTCCTGCGCTCAATTCAAACTCCTTGCATTACCTGGGGAGTCTCACACTGACTTATTTCAACTCCTTGTAACCTAAAGTCAGAATTGCCCCGTCTGCTCATCCAGTGCAATGTCCAGCACAAGTCACTGGATTTAAACCTTATTGTTCACATTAATTATATTAATTATATACAGAATTCAGGAAACAGCTTGTAGGAGAAGTGTCACCAAGTCCACAGCCATTTAACTTCTCACTTGTTGATCCAGTCTGAGGTGAGAGAGATGTTAGAGGTGAGGGGACCTGCCCTGCCGTCCCGGAGAAGCAGCAGGTCATGGCAGGTCTCTACACTGTGCAGATATTTGTCATTCAGCTGAAAGTACCTGTCTGAGCGTGCAAATGTGTGTGTGTGTGTCTGTAGCGGCCAAAAAACCCGAGTGACAGTGTTCTCCTTTCTTTCTGCGGGGCAGGGGTCATTTATTTTCTTTAACTCTCTCTCTTTCTTCTTACAATAATGCCCACTTCTACAATAATAACGCACTTAGACTCTCATCCAAGCTCTTACTTCATAATAAGCAAATCAGCAACTAGACAGTCCCCAAGCCTCTCTCTCACAAACAGTTCCATACTTTTCCACAGCTCAGCGTCACAGCTGTCCCTTGTTTTTCCCAGTCACCTTACCCCCTCCTGGCTGTTCCTTACCTCTCTTCCACGGCCCGTTTCTCCTCAAAGCCTTGCTGCTTTCTGCCTTGCAGCTGCACCTCCAAAGGCGTTATCCATTGAGGTTAGGACAGACTTCAGAGAACACAATCTACGTACGATAGTTACAAATCGGGGCACACACGCAGTCTCCGCTGGTCCCACTCTGTATCATCATCTCCGCGTTCTCCACTCGGGCACTGGCAGTCCCCGGGGCCGGAGCAGTGACTGACGCTGTCCCAACTGCCTCAGCAGAGCCCCCCGACAGTCCCGCGCAGCACCGTCACCAACACCGCTGGTAGCGGGAGCATCCACCGGGGTGCAGGGCTGCCTTCCACCCTGGCACAGGGGCGGAGAGCGGATTCAGCACTTGGATTCACCACAGGGGCAGCCACGCAGTGAGCGCCGCCATTTTCTTCACCACACTAGCAGTCCCTCATTGGGTGCTGCCATTTTCTTCTCCACACTGATAGTCCCTCATTGGGTGCTGCCATTTTCTTCACCATGTGAGCAGCGCCTCAGTGAGAGCCGCCATTTTCTTCACCACACAGATAGTCCCTCATTGAGTGCCGCCATTTTCTTCACCACACAGGCAGTCCCTCAGTGAGCGCCGCCATTTTCTTCTCCACACTGATAGTCCCTCATTGGGTGCTGCCATTTTCTTCACCATGTGAGCAGCCCCTCAGTGCGTGCTGCCATTTTCTTCACCACACAGACAGTCCCTCCTTGGGTGCTGCCGTTCTCTTCACCACATAGGCCGTCCCTAGTGAGTGCCACCATGTTTTTCACCATGCAGATGTGTCACGTTCCAAATATAACCAAGGGATTCTGAGCGCTCTTGTAAAATGTGGCCACGCCATCACTATCCTGAGCTAAATGTCACCTGTAGTCCCTGCTCACGTGCGTGCTTTTCCACACACAAATACAGGCGATTCCATTAGGCACTCAGTGCGTGGCACTCTGCTGATACAGGAAGACAGCAGAGTGCTTTTGCCCAGAAGAGTGTGGATGTTTGAATTTGAGCAGAGTGGGTTTGCAAGCTGTTTCTTCAGTGTGTTTCAGTACTCTCTGTGATTACTGCTGGATTTGTCTCAGCGGTGACATAGATCTTCCCTGGCTTTTCAAATGAAAATGTTACAGCTGATGTGCTGTCGGAAATGTTACCGTTCTGCCCCTGCAGCGTGACTCATGCACAGGGGACTCGGAGGGCACCCAGTTACCATCACCCAGAGGTGAGGGGCGACACCAGCACCCCACTGCACCCAGGGGCCGCCCTGGTTCCACACCTAAACAAAGCAAATCTTTGCAAAGCAGAAAACTCCCACCTAGATCATGTGCCTCCCCCACAGACCCTGCTCTCTTCTACAGACTGTTGTTCATGTTAGCTTGTGGTTCCCGTGGTAGAGGGGAGGCGTGTGCCTTTGTAGGACACCGGTGGTTGACTCCAAGCGTGGAGAGGCTTTGTTTGTCAGGCAGAGGGACCCACACACAGAAGCTTTCAGTGCACGTCTCAGGCTGCTGTTACCCACACAGGGGCAGGGACAAAGACTGTACTTTATCCTGACAAGTCCTAGGCCCATAATAGTGGATTTGACAGATGATATTACAGACCCTCCTTTTTAAAAATATCTGACTAATAATGAATGAGCTGGGTAAGAAATACTTACGTGTAGGCACATGTGAAATGGCCTCTGACAAAAGCAACTAACATCGTTTGTTCTTGTGCAGGATCAGCAAGAGCTGGAGCCACCGATCAGTCTCGCCAGCTGGGATATTGAGAAAGCAGCAGTCTTCTCCATCAACATCTCGGATCTCAGTAACAAAGATCGCATCCTGGAACTGCTTCCTGCCCTCACAACACTGACAAACCATAACCGATATTTAATTGACTCCGGAAATGAAGACGGTTTCTTTAGAATCAATAAGAAGGACGGGATAAGTTACCTTCATTTCACAAAGAAGAAGCCAGTGCCTGGAAACTATTCATTACAAATCAGTAGTATTCCACTCTATAAAAAGAAGGAACTTAACCAGCTTGAAGAGAAACATGACAAAGACTACCTCAGTGGTGAGCTGGGAGACAACCTGAAAATGAAAATTCAGATATTGCTTCATTAATTCATCAACCAAAGACCAAATAATTAAACCAAAGATAGATAGGTAGGACTGAATATTCCTCCCAATCAGATTCTCCATATCATAGGTACAATCTTACATGAGTACATTTGTATGAACGAGCACTATTATATTATTACATAAACAAGGTACAGGATGAATACCCTAGCTCAAAACAACCACTTTCTCAGGCTTTTAAGTGTAGCTGAGCTACCTTGATATGTTGAATCTTGAAAACTGGGACTTTTATCATTGGAAGTTGGCCACTGATGCTGAGACACGTCATCATTTCAGCAGAGGTACAAGAATGTGCTTTCAACTGATGGACAGCTCTATTTTTGTAATTCCTAAACTTTGCTTCTCCAACTACAACTTACTAGGTCAGCCATTTATGATATCCATTTGGTGCTAGTAAATTTTCAACCTAGATTTATAAATGCACTGTAATATTTACACAACTTAGAAGCCAAAATTGCCATTATTCAGTCTAAATACTTCAATCAACCAAAGTTAGCTCAGTAGTTTATCTCAGTTATGCCTATAATACAATACATGTAAATTAAGTGTGTGTATACTGTAATCATGCTATTTTTATCAATGAAGCATTTGTAAACTAGATTAATAATACCCTTAATGTGAGGGTTTGTAATGGTGCTTATAAGACCAACTACTTGTTAACTGTATACACAAACCTGATGATAAAATTTCTGTGACTTGCCAAAATGCACTGAGGTCAGTAGGGACCATTAAACATTCTCAAAAGTCAGATGACAATCAGTGCCATCCTACACCATGACATTATGTAACGTGTCAAGAGTACCCACAGTCATTCATATCAACAAGGGTTCAATGTCATAAATGTCACAATAAAACAGTTTTTTTTTTAGTTTATTCTGTGGCCTTGTGTTCTTGCTAAAAGTGTGATAAACTGCATTCTTATGTTTCAGGCATTGTTGGTAGGGTCGGTTGTATATCTGTCTGTGTGCACAGGTGATTTCTCCCTGAAGGTGTGCTGCTGCCATTTGTTCATTCTTCATGCAAAGAAAGAACGGAAGAAATACAGAAACCTTCTCAAATCTGAACAGCAGCGGACCTCTGTCAAATTACTGTGTGCCTCCAGAAAGCAAGTTAGAACATTTCCAATGACCTGACCTGAATAATCCTGCCAATATGTAACTTTGATAGCCAAAACATGCAGAAATGGATATTAAATCATTATACAGAAACCACACTTAATTAATTTGAAAAGTCTTGTTTGCTAAAACTGCCCTGACTTAAGATACTTCATTCTTCGACCCCCGCTTCAACAGCTATTGTCAGATAATCTAAGACTGATAACAAAGGGATAATCCAATACCAAAAGCCATCACAAGATGTAGCTGGGTTTTAATATCAAATTAATTACTCGATGATGCGGGTGTTCTTGTATACCCAAGTGCCGTGGTGTATGTTTTAGCAGCAGCAGAACTTTGTACTGAGGTGTGATGCTATAAAATCTGGAAGAAAAAAATGAATCAAGTGGTGTCACAGAAACTGCTGATTAGACAGCACCGTAGTTGATAGAGGGAACGTATATTGAGCTATAATAGCTTTGGAAGGGAAATGTACTGTAATAATTCACTCCAAATTGTATTATTTTCTGTAATTAGATGTCAGCTCTCTTTGATTTCTTCTGCATAACAGATATAACTATATAAAAAGGAGCTTGTGCACAGGGTTACTTGGATATTTTTAATAGACCGTGTCTGGATTTTATTTATTAGTGTGCCAAAATGTTGAACGGTGTATTTTTTCCACGTGTTGCGTAACTATGGCGAAATATAATCAGAGCTTTACAGTTGTAAATGGCACTCTTATTTCAGCAGGTTGGGAGTGATTTTTAGTGCCAGTGGCAATGTGCAAGATCGTATGGTTTCTAGCTAAGTGTACAGTTTGAGTATTTTTTTTTTTTTTTCTCCAGCCCTTAAAGACTGAGAGAAACTGAGAAGAATGATTTCAGAAAGACCTGTCAGGACTCTGTCCAGTGGAGTTGGTTTAGCATTTAAGCTGCTGTATAACACCTTGATTGTTTTCCAGCAGCCCCAGTGTTGCCTGCACAGTTCTGCAAGTCATCTTTGTTATGCTGCAGAAAACAAGAAAATTTGACAGCATCTCTTTTAGCAATTTAAAAATGGAAAGCCCAGTTTTGCTGTACTGATCTGCACATAAAAATCCATTTTCTTGTGCAATTGTTCATCTGTCTCTTTGCAGCAGTGCCTGTTAACTGGTATGTCATTTTTGCCTGTCAGTCTTAGTTGCTGTGTGCATACAATTATTTGCCTTAGTTTGAATTTTTGCAGTTTCCTTAGATTCTCAGTGAAGCACAAAGGTTGCATAATAAAATTGCACGAGACCTGCAATTAAAAAGTGGTTTGTAACCTACAGTCTGATTTAAAATAATTTCCTCTATTTGATTTGACGGTGAGATCCCAGAATGACTCTAAGCACTAGACAGAGTGAAGTAGAGGTCTTTCTGAATGTGTATCCTTTTGAAATTAAATGGTATTTTTCAAATTCAAGGAAATGGCAAAATCTTTTAATTATTTGAAATAACAGCGTGGCATCCCTACATTGCGATTGTGCGTATGACTCGGCATAGATAATAAATATAATTTTTGGTTAACAGAGTTTAACAAAGATGGCTTGTTACTGTACATATCAAATCATTCTCTTGTTGTCTGTTGTAACAGTATCTTGTAAACTTGACAGCTGACGTGTATTTTGGCAGAACATGTCTGTTTCCAGTCTCCCTTTTAAGATGACTTTCAAAGGACCCAAAGTGTTTGCTTTCTTATGGCAGGTCCCAAAGGGTCGCGCTCAGGTTTTCTCTAAGATAAATATTCTCCTCTGTGATTCGAGTCCAGTTTTGTGCTTTGGAAGAGCTAATCTGGTCAGGACTTCTCAGCACAGACAGCCTGCGCCTTCCTGGGACGGGGTTTGGGCAGCGCCGGCCTCTGCCGGCAGCACCACGCCAGGTAAGCGCGGTACGAGGCAGCCTGGCCCAACCCGCTGCTCTAGGCCAAGCTGGGGGGTGGCGCTGGCATTGCCGAAGCCTTCTTGTTGCTTTTGAAAACTGACATTTGCTGTGAAGGAATTTTTGGGATTCCCCCTTTAAATTGATGCTGTACTTGAACCACTGTAGCCTCACAGCACTCATGTGGATCTGATGGCCTCTGCCAAAACGAGCGGGGTTAACAGCTTATGTTGTGCTGCAGTGCTGCTACTTTTTCTGGGTAGGCACCAGAGAGGAGACCGCTCCTTCCTCTTCCTTCAACTTCACTGCTGTGACAAGAAAATCCTGTATTTTCAGTTACAGAGGGGAAGCCAGAGCTCGGCAGCTGCCAAGGCCGGGGCTGCCTGTGGAGCTGCCGGAGCTGCGTACCCCTCGGTGCCCCCAGCGGCCCTGCGTCGGGTAGGACAGGAGCTGATGGGACACACCAGCTTCCCAAAGCGGGGACGTCTGGGCCTAGGATCTTGCCTGCTTCACCCTCTCCCAGGAGCAAGTCCTTAAGCTTTTCTGCTTTGGTTGGCTTCATGCTTGGAGGAGTGGCCAGCAGCTAAGGCCGAGATACGATGTACAGCAGGTTAATCCAGTAAATCTAGGTTGGCAGTGTCCTACCAGAGTATTCACCCAGCATAAGACCTCATACTATCACAATCTTGGCAAAATAACTCTCAACTAAAACTCTGGTATTCAGAAAATCCCAGAGCTTCTAGTTGTTGTCTGTGGCCTGGGCGTGTTGGATGCCTGCAGAAACCTGCACAGCCCCCGCGCGAGCTCCTGGCGTTACACAGCTGCGTGTGAACTGCGCAACAGCGGTGTGGCTCCTGGGTCACGCTGGTTCTGGATGCTGTGAAAACTTAGGGCAAGCAGGCGGCTGTAATCTGGGGCAAAATATGCCATCATTTTACGCTAACGAAGACACAAATGATTGCAGAGGTTGTGGTAGTAGCAAGAGAGAAAGAAAGATGGAGTGAGGGGGAATGCTGCAGTCATTCCATGGCCCAAGACACCCCAGTGTATGTGGCTTCTGCTTCGCTAGCAGATGCTGGTTCTGCACCAGCCCTGGTGCCCTGTGCTTCTCCTGGCCTGTGACTTGCAGTTCCCCACGCAGGCGCTGCAGTGGCCAGTGGCCACCCCTGCACCACCGCTGCTTCCAAGAGCAGGCAGAGGCACTGCTGGTGCTGCGGAGCGGGCAGCGGCAGGGTTCTGTGGTGCTGCTGTGTTCAGGGTGCGCTTCACCAAGGTCCTTGGTGCCCTCAGAGAGACACTGAGGGCAAGGCCTGGCCCCTCTGGAGTGGGCTGTGTGCTTTGGTTTGCCCAAAGATGAGACCCCTTCCTGTGCAGCAAAACCTCGAAGAGGCTGATGACTTCAGCGCTGACAAATTCCAACAATCTACTTCTGCTGTCCTTAAAACTTGCCAAATATTTCACACCCTTGTAACAAATGCTTTTGAGGAATATCACGCCTAAGCCAACTCCTTGGTTATAAGCTTCCCATTGAGTTCAGCGGAGGAACCTTGAGGCCAGAGAGGTCACCAAACTGTTTGTTTTTGTATTTCAGGCTCTCCTTTCTATTTCTAACACGCCTGTGTGTGGCGCAGCGATGGCAGGAAGCGGCCGTGGAGGCCAGGGCTGCCTGGCCAGCAGGAGTGTGCTGGCAAAGCCGAGCTGTAGCCTTGTATTGGTGCTGGCCAGCCCAGCATGTGCCACTGCTGCTGGTTGGAATACAGCTGGGTCCTCAACCTACTTAGACACTCATACGTGTATGGAGACATTTATGTGTTTTTCTGAAGAATCGACAGATAACTGTATCTCATTGCTTCCACACTAAAGTCACACCGTGCTAAAAACCTTTGCTAGGTGCCCAGGGAGGGCTTTTTCTCCTTCCTTCTCTTGGGCTGGACCCTTCCCTTGCATGCAGCAGCAGTGTGGGCCCAGCCCTCGCCCTGGCTCAGCTCTCACATCTGCAGGTTTGTTTGTTTATGAGCTTCTCTATGGCTCCCAGGGCTGTAGGAAGTGAGCGCCTCGCAGACATGCGTGTTGAGCCTCACTACACCCTTGTGAGGTCGGGATGTGTTTGTCATCCTTGTTTTACAGAACAGGAACCGAGAACCAGATGTTTTGGTTTGGGAGAGCCCATACGCAATGGCCGTTCTGCCAGGAGCAGCCCCAAAGTACTGAGGTGTCCCTGGAAAGGAGAGCAAGGAGCCACATGGGCTCATCAGCCGTGAGAGCCCTGGCAAGCACAAAGCTGTGGGAACTGCCCCTTTGCACTAAAACGGAGCCTGGTGGAGCTCTGGCTGCTCCCCACCCTCTTCAGAAAGCCAGAAAGCTCCAGCACACGTCCCCTGGGGCAGCTGTCCCCATCGGTCCCCCACACAGCATGCTGCCACTGCAGACACAGCAGCACCAGTGAAAAAAAAAAGTAGAGTGACAGTGCCCGGTAGTTTTCTGCTGGAAAAAAAAAAGATTTTGGGTCAGTATCCAGGTCAGCAGGCTGCGTGGAGTTAATCGAAAGCGACACTGCTGGTGAGCAGGACCTGGGCTCTGCCAGCTTCCCCGGCTCGTCTCTGAGGCTGCTGGATGAACCAGCCAGGAAAACAGGGCTACCGCTTAGTTTTCTTTGGAGGTTGATTCTTTATTCCTATCGTTCCTATGTGAGTTGCTTCAGGGTGATTTTTTTTTATTTTTTTTTTTTTTTTTAGTCTGTGACAACCCACGAGAAATCATTTTTTTTAAGCAGCCCGCGTGGGAGCAAGTTTGACTGTAGCTGTAGTGCAGTACACTATTCAGGTGGTAAGCTCAGACAGGTAGGAAAGCTGTCTGGACTTTCTCACTTTGCAATGTTGTGTGTGTGCTTTGCAGCTCTGCATAAATGTGTTGTTATTGTAATCGCGTTAAATACTAGAGCCGTGAGAAATGTCTATAACCAAACCCAAACCAGGTGAAACTTCCCTGGTTTTGGGTTTCATTACAAACTCAAGGCTCAGGCCAGGTTTGTCGAGGTTCATGAACCTCTCTCTGAAGCTGGGCTCAGTTTCAAGCACTCCTGGGCCAAGTTTCAGGCAAATCTGGGCCAATTTTTTGAGTAAATTTGGAACAAATTTTAGGTGAATAAGAGATGAATTATGGTTTTAGGTTGAAACCATATAAACCATGGACTCCTTGCTTGGTTTCAACCTGTAACCAGGAAATCTTGGCACTTTGGCCGAGTTTCACTTTGATTTTGAATTTTGACTGTAAAAACAAAACCAGAGCAAAGAGGTGAGTCCCAAGAACAAACCACGCAGAAACTGGTTCACAGGGTGGGACCCAAAGGCCTGCACTGCACTGAGCACACGCCTGTGACGCCGCACCAGCAGTGGGGCGTCTCCCACCACCGCAGGTGATGCCGTGCGTGTCCGGCCGGCAGCCTGACATGGCTTGTGCTGCCCCAGAAAATCCTTCAGATAATTAAGCTTTCCCCAGACTCTTAATTTGAAGTTGCATGTACAATTTCCAAGCCTGGAATGCACTGACTCTAGGTGTGGCTTATGCAACAAAGACCCGGTCCATACTGCATGTTTGCATTTTGCGGCGTAAATTCAGCTAAGGAGTCTACACAGGGGAACAAGGCCCATGGTCTTCATCCCCGTATTGCATTTGAACGTGGCTCACATCCAACCACACAGCGGGGAAATGGACTTTCTACTTGAATTGCTGAGATTGAGAGCAATGTGGTGCCAGTCCACCAGCCTAGAAGTGCCCAACAGGGTTACAGGTCTTGGTTTGCCAGTGCTGCCAGCTCTGCTATGGCACAGATACCTTAAAGATGGAAAAGAGCTGAAAAGGCTTCTCATGCAGACTTCTTCAGATTCATTCAGGCACTTTAAAGGGATCTCCAGACATAAACTTGTCTTTTTGAAGAAAAAATATATATCATCATTAAAGCCCTTGATCATGAGATTCTTTTTGTGCCAAACATAAACTGTAGACGGAAAATATTTGAGCAGGAGCTGGCTTCAACTATCAGGCAAAATATGAACAGCTGAACTGGGAATGTAAGTGCTAGGTCCAGAGAGGAAGGTGATAGCAGAAATTGCTGCTGCTTTGAGAAACACGTGATAGGAGGGATGGGCAGGAAGAGAGGAGGAAGGTGCCAGCGCAGAGCAGACAAGGAATATGAAGGGAACCGCACTGTCAGTCTGTATTCACATCAGCGCAAAGCTGAAACAACAGGAAACTGGGAGAGAGGAGAAAGGGAATGAGCCACTCGGCAGGGCTGGCTCTGCAGGGCGGCTGCTCAAAAGACTTTTTGACGTGAATCCGCAGCCATCTGCCCTTGCGGTAGCCAGCTCCACAAGGCTACCAGCCTTCATGCCAAGCCTTCCCCATCAGCTGACACTCCTGAGCCAACCAGCACTCTAAGAACAACCGTAAAGCTGTCCACAGGACTTTGGCTGGTAAGAAGTTACCAAATGAACCAAACAGAAAAAACCCCAAGGCCCGTCGGGACCAGACCACTATGAGACCTTACCAAGTATTGTGTGTAGATTAACAAGTCCTTAAAGACAATTCCTCTTTTACTGAATTTTAAAAAAAAGGTAACCGACCCAGAAAGAACTTAACAGATTTCCTGTTCCACATGTTTAAATTGTACATGCAAAAGGCATAAATCCTCTTCACTGAAAGCTTTTTGCTACCAGTTTTTTTGCCTACAATTTTCAAATCTGCTCTGGAAAAAAGATGTCCCGGTACTTTTTCAAGATCTCAGTGTCCTCACAGCACTGGGGAGAAGTAGCTGTGACAAAGGATGTAAAGCTCTGAGATCCTCCATCTGTTAGTAGAGCTCTCACATCAAAGCACCACAGAGGCGAGATGCTCCCACGTGTTAGACCAGCAATGGTTTCTATTCTTGGGGTACAAGTGTGGCGTGATACACCATGAGGCCAGAGCAGGAGAATCCCAAGTGAGGCCTCAGGCCACGAGAGCTGCTGTATGGCATGGCAAAGCTTGGGTGAGGGATGAGCGGAGGTCCTGAGGAGACCTGGACATGTTTATTTTTAAAACACGTATCATGCTTGTGTTGCATGGATTAAGACTGAAAGCAGCACCCAGTAATGAAAGGAAAGGGAGAAAAACAGGCTGAAAAATATCGGCTACGCATGTTCTCAGGGCAAAGACAAGATGCTGCGTACCAGGAAGCAGAATTGTGTTTCAAATGTTCGCTCTTCAGCAAAGCCAGCTCTGTGTGAACTTGTCCGTTATGCATTTGCCCTGTGATTTGATTGTGTCATTTAGGCGATCATGTTGTCACCCATACATATGCCTACTACACACTCTATATTCCGAAATACACTGGGAACAAGAGTGTTTTCTGCTCCACAGTGACAGCACAGATAAAACCACGGGAGGAAATTGTGGGTCCCAATGTGACCACCAGGCCCAGGTTGAAGGCCAAGTCTGCCAGGAGTTGCACAACCCTCTGTGGAAAAGACCGATTATTTGTGTTGGGCTGATTTGTGCTAGCAAACAGCACAGTCTTGAGTTCCCCACAGACCAGCCTGGAATTCATTTTAAAAATAAAGAACTGGTAAAGGATTTACGCAGGGGGACCTCTCCATCAGCCCCCTGAGCATTAAATACCTCATGTCCTGCACGATCTCTAACGAGGAACAGTCTTAACGAGAGAAGAAGCAGCTGAGCATTGTGCTTTGAGTACCAGGCAGGGAAGCAGAGCAAAAGAGAAAGAAATTCTGGCTTTGATGCCAGCTGAACCCCCATCCCTGCAAAATCTGCAAGTAACCAGACTCCATTTGCTGTGAGTCTCTGGAGTGCCACTGGCCCGTCCCAGCCAGGCAGTAGCACACTCTTCAAATGTACTGCAACAACAGAGTCCTGAAATAACCAGTTATTCTGCCATGGCTGAGCTGCTGCGATCTATGCTAAAGTTGCCACTTCATAGCACACTCTGGTTCAGCACAGTCACATTTCGATGGTTCCTGTCAGCTACTTGTGCAGAAGGAACAAAGTACTGTGAGGCTTTGGTACATCTGCTCCCGAGACAGAGCTCACGTGCAGAGAGATCAGCTACGGGGGGCCTGCAGCCAGTCTGGTTTATTAATGCAGAAATGGCATTTTCAAGGCAACAGTAGTGTAAAGGTAAGTGAAGTATCTCCAATTGCCAGAAAGAAAATATATATTAATGCACAGAATTATGTTCTGTGGGGGCATGGATCCTGATGCTAGTTGTTGTCCCTTTGTCTTTTCTTGGAAATGCAAACAAAAGTGAAAGCCGTGAGTTATTTTGTGCCCTTATTAGTCTAGATTTGTCCAGATCTGTCCTTCTTGGGTATATACCTTTAGCAGCAAGTAGGTTTGTTTGGAGGGTCACTCTGCATATGCTTCACCACTCCAAATATATGTCAGCAAACTGATCTCTCATGACCCAGGGTCCTGCTCAGAGAAGTTGGATTATGTTTATAAAGTGAAATCAGAAAGATGATGGTTGATCAGAGTAATATAAACTATGGCATAGAAAATGAATTTTGAATGAAATGCACAGATAAATCATTTATCCTCACCAATACCCTCTCTGTGTTTCTTATCCCAGTAATTGAGACCATGTGTTGTGCTGAAAACAATAACTATGGGAAATTACTCATGATTCTTCCTTCATAAACTTGGGAAATGAAAGTGATGGGAAGTATTTTTTTTTTTTTTTTTTAATGTTAACAGCTCTAAATTATTAGGGTGGGAAGAAAATGTCAATAGAACATAAAAGTGCTTTGTATAGTGTTCACATTTGCTCATACTTTCAAATCCACTGTGGCTTATTAGTTCATGGGAAAAATGACAAAAAGGAATAAAACCCAGAAAATGAATCCAGTATCAACATCTTGCCTCTATAGTAACAGAGAAATTGTAACTTGTGGGTAAAAAGTGACAATATTAGGAAATGTTTGTTGGGCAATTGTGGTGATTAACCCCCTCTTTCCCCCAGTACCTCCAGCTTCCCGTCAGCCTGACACATTCCTACAGATTAAAGAGTGGCTGTTGCTCTGTGCTGCTCCTTCTATTAGAAGCCTGGAGCTAGTGAGGCCCTTAACCTCCGTTTCAAGAGTTTATTGCTCAGCTGTAAAAATTCTCCCAGGGCTGAAACTTGACAGAAAAATGTCTCCGCCTGGGAGAAGTTTCTGTTCTGAATTTGGTTTGAATTAGTTCAGCCCTTTTCCACTTGCAGTAGGACAATGGAGCAGGATTCCCTCTCTCTCCTTTTTTTTCTTTTTAAATGAGACGAGCATCCCGCCAGGGCAGTACACATGGCAGGCGGCACTCAGACCACGGCCCTCTCCGCAGCTGTAGGGTCAGTGCTGGCCGCTGCAGCAGTTTCCCTGCCCTGTCACAGGCCAGACTTCACCCCTTCGCTTGTGCAGGAGCTGGCTCAGACCCTGGCTTGTGCCGCCTCCGTGCCGAGGCTGCCGAGGGCCGGCTTGGCCATGGTGCAAGCCGGGGAAGTCCACCCTCGCTGCTATTGCTCCAGGGACCAGCTTGCTGCGATGCAGAACCACACGTCCATAGGGCTTTTGGCTTTCCCCGGAGCTGGCCAGCGTGCGCGGCTGACCTCCTGTGGTGGGGGCACCAGTCAGCCCCCCTCGGCCCCAGGCTTCCAGTGGAGTACCGGGTGGTAGGCTTCCCGGATGAAGGGCTTGGCCCAGGGAAGCTGCTCTCTGCAGACCTCAGCCTGAGCCAGGGGATTCATTTCTAGAAGCAAGAGTGCTAGATCTATTACACTTCTGCATGGGCTGCCTGCAGGGCTGGTAAATCTATTATAACAGTCAACACTTTATGAATGAAGTCCGGCCCCACCAAAGTCAATGGCAAAACTCCCATTGATTTCACTGGAACAAGATTTTACCCTGAATCCTCAAAGTGCCCCTGGGAGCTCACCCATGCTCAGCACAGCCATCCACCATGCCAGCGGGGGAAAGGAAAGCTGAGGGCAGAGAAGGGCCCCTGTGCTCCTCAAGCTGAGCCTGGGTCCTGCTCAGACAAATGTGCTGAGAATTTGGCAACCCCGACAGGCCTGGATGTGAGATAGGTGTCGTGCAGCTGAAGTGGCTGACAGAGATAATTTGGCACAGAAGCGGAACTTTATAGGTCAGTGGAGTTTTGCCCTGAGCTCTCAGAGGGCCAGAGCATAAGTAACAAACAAATAAAAATTTCTATGGATGAAGAGATGTCCCACCCACCCGCCAAGGAGTGCCTTGACCCTGTGCCAGTAATCCAGCCGCCATAGTCGCTTCTCTGTGTGCATTTAACTGAACAGCTACTTGATATCATCCAGAACTGCTTACAAAATTAAATGTTATTAAACATAAGAGCAGACTCATAATACTTCCCAACGCTTATTTCAATGCTGATGCTATGCTTGCCACTCCACAGATCTGACCTGCCACTCGATGAACTCAAATGACCCATAACTTAACATGTTTTTATGCACCCATAAATTCAGGCAGGTTCATTAGCTGGACATGGCGTGCTATGTCATATTCTGTCCAGCTCTTTTACAAGCATTTAATTGCTTCCTGCTCATACACTTTCCCAGCACCCCAACACATATGACCCCTGGTGACAATATTTTCCCATCTACCTGAATAAATGAACAAGTAAGACCAGCATCTTATTCCAGAAAACAGAGCTAAGGAAATTAATTGCTGTTACTTAAGAGCTATTTCACTGGTTTCGTCTTGTTTTGCCCGCTCTGCCACACCTTACCATTTGCTGAGCTGACCAAAAGGTCTCCATATTTGGATTCAAGCAACTTTTTTTCTTTGACAGCTACTTTAGAGTCATCCTCCCAAGGATCACAAGTGAGCTCATCTCTGAACTGCGCTGTGAGATTTCTGATACGTAGAGCTCTTTCAACACTGATATTGGGGTGGGAGTTCAAATCTGAAATAAGAGTAGTTTGGCACCCTAAAGGCATGGCTTGTACACAGATTTTTTCATGTCTGGGAAGGTTCAGTTGGGTTTAGTCCCCACATGGACAGAGCACTGCTAGCAGCTCCTTCCTATTTGCTGCAACCAGTTGAAGCTCATGCTGCATCCTTTCATTTGGCTGGCAACTAATCCAGCCTCTCCTTCACTACCTGCTTTCCTGAAAGGTATATATGAGCTCAGCAGCTGTTAGACATTTATTGCTTGGTTCACGCTGGCTGAAGCTGACCAGTGGCTTTGCACTTTTACTAGCAGACGTTTAGGAACACGTACAGAGAAAGCAACTGAGCTCACGGCTTATCGTCACCACGAGAAGTTCAGCTGTACAGCACTTGACACAATTTCAATTAATGCTGTACAAGGTGTTCCTTTCCACACCTTCCTCTTATTATACAAGCTAATTAGGAAAGAGGCATTCGACCACCTTGTGCTGTGATACCACAGAGGTTTTTTACTTAGAGCCAAATACATATCAGGTTGGACTCTGAAAAAATCAGTGCATTTTTATTCCCCCTTTTGCTCCTTCGAATAGACATTTTCTTTCTGCTTTTTACAGTATTTTCACAGATTGCTTCCTGACCTTATACAGCATCAGAATTGTTGCTCTAGGGAATGAATTGTTGCCCAGAAGTGCATCCTGCCAAAGTATGCCAGTATGCCACCCTGTCTAGCATATGAACTCCTTCATACTTTTCCACACTACCTGGTCCCTTCAGGTCAAAAGAAGCAAAGGCCAAATATCTTTTCAGGAAGGATAGAAATATAAACTGATCTATTAACTCTCAGTACCACATGGTCCAGTATAAGCACCAAACAAAAGGCACTTGCTGCTTCTCCTTTGCAGAGCTGGTAGGAAGAGACCCTGTGTCTGCAGTCTGCTCTAGAACCTGATTTGACATTTTAGTTTCACCTGATCTTCAGGATATTAAGACAAAAAACAGTTGACTTCTATGGATGTCACATACGTGGGTGGGAAAGGGTGAGCTGTGCTTATGGCATTTGGAGTTTGAGGAGCTCGAATAACTAAACGATCTGTTTGGAGCAGCTGTGTGAAATAGATCTTGCTGGTAGTTCTGAAATCTAGAGGTAACTGCAAAGTGGGAGAGAGTGAGGGGTTAAATAGAAAGAAATATGTTCTGTGAAGTCCACAGTAAGTAAATGCAGCCCTTGTAGTCCTATCATCCCTGCCTGATTTGGGAAGCTGAATGTGTTTATTTGCTCACCTCAAGCAATAAAAATCCCCTTGGCCTACTGAGTGGCAGCCCAGTGATGCTGCAAAATTAATTTTTTTTTTTTTTTTTTTACAGATATCACTAAGATGAGTTGTAGATTGAATGAAGTCATTCTAGATGGAGGTATGATAACCATTTTCAGATTAATAAGATAAAATAATGTAGTGAATACAACAACTAGTTGGAGATTTAACAGTGCTTAGACTAAATTCTTCAGTGATTACTGTGCAAAGTAAGTACTAAGAAAGATTGCTGGCATTGCAGTATCTGGAAAAGGATGATCTACTCTAAAATAACTTTCTAGCTTAGATTTTATGGTTTATCAGTTAGAAACTTCTTTCAGAAAGCAGACTGTAACAGAGAGAATTAGCAGCCCTAGCACAGGGTGGGCAGACCTTCAATAGACTCTCTCCAAGTTTCTAATCAATGAATTCAGACTGTCTTTGATTTCACAGTTATTTTTCTGGTATGTTCAGTGTGATACCTAAGGGGGGTTGTTTTTAAACTTTTGTAGTGCAAATCTCTCCTGCTTGGTACAAAAAAATCTTTATATAACCTTGGGAAACTGCATTAGAAAGAAATGGCTGTTAACAGCTGCAAATGTTTATGCGGCTCTCCTGTGCTGGTGGAGGCTGGCAATTAGAAGTAGTTAGCAGGAGACTGGTGTAAACAACTGCAGCAAATACTTACAGCCTGTTCTCCTTTCTCTGCTTTCTGAGGGTTTGTGGTACTGTTGAGCTGGTCTGGTGAAGAAAACATGATCAGTGTGTTCAGGATTTTGAGCAACTGAAGAAGATGTAAGTAGGTCCTGTTTTCTTTTAGTCTAAGCTGTTGTGTAGCTGGAGCAAGGTCTTTTTTTGCAGGTTATGAACTAGTTTGGTTGCTAAAAGACTGTGAGAAATAAGCAATGGGTCACATGAAGGGGAAGTTCAAGAAGCAATTCAAAAGACCTGTCTATCTTAGAAAAAGACTAATTTTATTTTCTAAGACTGAAATGATTTCTCAGGAGAAGCTTTATTTTATCAGTAAGGCATGTGGGGAGCAAGGAATTGCTCTTGATCAGTGCCGTTGTTTGGTTTATGGGCTGAAAACACCGAGTGAGAGGGAGTGACATCCAACCGGGGAATGATGTTCCTCAGTCACAGCGTGGCAAGCTGAGCTCGGCAGTGCCGAGTCCCAGCTGCTCTCCTGGCCCCGGCCGGCTCCCCGCAGCTGGGGAAGCACCAGTATGAACTTCATTGACACATGTCAGAGGCCCCTAATGCCTAGGTACATCACTGCAAGTTAAAGGCTGCGGATTCCCTTCTCATTTTGTGCTGTGCGTGGCTGCCAGATGGGGATTGAGTAGTTATTTGTGTGTTGATAATTAAAATGTTTGTGATACTAAGGGACAAATCATCCTCCCCTGGAAATTAAACACTCATGCTCCAACCTCCTGATCCTTGGTGAGTATTACATTAGTCAATTTGTGGCTAGCCCAGTAACTCGATAGCAGTGAATTATGTAGTTATGTGGGAACTCTGGTTTTTGGAACAGGCTGATGTTCCCAAGCTCAGGCCCAGCACTGCTAGGGTGTGTCATCTGTGTGAGGCACTTAGCGGAAAGAAAAAGCTGCGAAGCCACAGCCTCTAGTGCTTTCTGGAGGACAAAATATAGCAGCAATATTACATTAAGGTAAGAATGGGAACAAACAGAACTATTGCTCCACCAAGAACTTCTCTCTGCATTGGGAGACTGCTTGGTTAAACAGGTTTTCAGTTGACCCTTTGTTCAACTATTTGTTTTACTAATGTATGGTTTCGGTTTAGACATGGTAATTCTGAGACTGGATTTGTGCTGACCCAATGTCCTGTCTGTACCTTCAACTCCATGCTTAAAAGTTTTACAGGATGCAGCGTAGGTCACTGGAAAAAGATTTATTTAATTTCTGTGTGTAATAAACTACTGTAACTAATTTGCCAGGTTGAGCAGGGTGGGTACGATACACTTGAATGATCTGTAAATGTTAAACCATAAAAGTGTGAAGGGTGCCATTCGGATTGGAGTGTCTCAGAAACCCCACCTAGAGCTGATATGTAACTGCTGTTTGAAGAAAAGCCCACCAAAAAGGTGAGATCATGAGGCTTTTAAAAGATCCAATAGCAGAAAAGCGCGCCAAGAGACCAAGGCTTTGAGACTTTCGAAAGACCCCATAGGAGGAGGACACACACCCAAGCAACTCAAATGACCCCATGGAAAAAAGCAGGACAACTATCTAATGGGAGGAGATTGGTTAGAGACGATGGCACAAGAGTATAAAAAATGTTGCTTTTTGGAACTCGGGGTGCGTGTGGAAGAGTTGCGGCTCTCCGCACACCCAGCGCTGCTTTGCCTATTGCTTCCCACCCTAAATCGATTGAACCTAAATACAAATATATATTTATATAAAAATTGGTTTTGTCCGATTATAACACGTGGGATAATGAGTGAAGGAAGCTAATCCTAACTTGTGGCAAAAGCAAATATTAGTCCTGGTGTCCACTTACACTTGTACTGGATTTAGTCTACTACTGGATTAAAGGTGACTACCAGAATCTTAGCCCACCATCCCCCTGCCAGTCCAGACTGAAGGAAGGAAAGGGCCTAAGACTGAAAATGTTTCTCTCTATTCACTCACTGTAAAAATACCGTTCGTATGTCTCAGTCTGAACACCACTGAACTCAGAGTCAGTTTCCCACTGTATGTTTGAAAATCGCAGCTCTCTTCAGTACTTACATAACAGCCTAGTGCTTCTTCGTGCTTTCTAATGCATTCAGGCTTCAAATTTACTCTGGAAATTAGAGAGAAAAACTGGATTGTGATAGAGCCAAGTAATAATCTGCTGAAGTCATAAGAAACGCTTAGAAGATACCAACACGGCTTTTTAAAATACCAGTTTAGTAACAAATGACAGATTCTGCTCTGCCTTGCATGCCTGTGTAGCTTGATTCACTAAACAGAGATGCTGATATGTCCTGTGTGGATGCCTTACAGTCAGCTTTCAGCTCTGGGGAAGGTTTTTCCTCAGGGAAAACCAGATAGAAAGGTCTGGAATCTAAGATACCTTCCTAAGCCACATAGCAGGGTGTGTTTGTGCACGTAGATCCCCCTGAACTCCGAGAGATAATGCCATTGGGCTTTTTTAAATTTTATATAATAGCAAAAGAGATGGCTTTAATTTTATGCTTACTGATGTAAGTAGACACATACACTTTGTAAGAAGTGCTTGAATTATTGTATGTCTGTGTCCAAGGCTACCATATCAAACACGTCTTTCAAAGCCAAGATTCTTGTCCAAGAACCCACCCAAAACTTTACTGTATGAGGTATGAAGCAATAATGGGACCCACTGATTCATCATTTGATGAAACCAGGAGTGCCCAGTATTGCCCAACAGAAAGTTACGTAGGGCTCTAATGAAGTGTTTCTCTTGCATAAAAGGGAACAGATGTAGCCAACCTCATGAGAAGCAGAGCTGTGACCTGCTGTGAGTTCCCACTGGGCAAAACTTCTTTCAGATCTGAGAAGCTGTTGCAGCTGAGTCAGAATATTCCTCTGGTACCACCGTGCCTTCACAGGCTAGATTTCTAGATTCGGATCTGGGTTGCCATAGGCTACATTCTCCCATGCTTTATTTAGTTGCTGCATTGGCAAAATCTCTTTAGACTTTGCAAGCTGTTGGAAACCTGACTGCTCACTGAGGAGCTCTGCCAATAGAGAACCAACAGAAACTGTTCACAAACTGGTTCTGTCCTAGAGGCTTGTGGTGTATCTCACATGGAGAATCAAGCCTTGTCTCTTTGCCCAAGTTTGGGATGACAAGAAAGATTGTGAATCCTCCTGCTGTATTTTGAGGCAGAGCTGTAACTGTGTTTGCCCCAGAAGTAACTCCAGTGGCGACAGGGTAAAGTAAAATTCTGGTCTTTTGGCTGAAGAATAACGGTGCCAAAGTGGCTCTTAGGAGCTCATACCAACCTTAACATAAGGATGTGCTGTAGCGAAAAGGAAGTAGGCTTCCGATAGCAACAGACTAGGGAAGAACAGAGAAGAAATACTGACATGTTTGTTGGTGACTGAGGATTTCTAGATGAACATCTGCATCTCCTAGTGAACTAAAGTCTTCAGGCCAGACATGGGGGCTTATAGATCCAAACAATCTTGGGTAAACAGTACAATAAATGGTTATACTGTATTTCTTCTGCACTGAAGTCAGCAGCACGCTGACATCCATTGCAGTTACTGACTATTGATGCAAGTGTTTCAGGGAATCCTGGTATTAAGGGCTGCAATAAACCCAACTAGAATGATGGGGCATGTTCCCCTTGGCATTCTTGATGCCTGTCGCCCCATACTCGAGTTATTTGCTCAGTGGTGTTAGTTATTCTGAGTTCCAAACCAGATCTTTATTAAAGCTTCCAGGAAAGCAACAGTCCTGTGGATGTCAACAGTGCCTTCAGCATCAAAGCCACAGAATAAAATTATAGATGGAAAAGACCCGTTAGGTCATCTACTGAACCCATCAGCAAATGCAGGATTGTTCTCTGTGGTGTCCTTTTTCCCTTCTTTGTCTGCATCAAGCCAAAGGGGTTTCCACAGCTTCCCTGGGGAGAGTATGACATAGCTGACTAGTTCTTGCCCTCAGGAATAACTTTGAGCCTGTGAAATAACAGAAGCATTCGATGTTTTATTTTGATGGAGAAAAGCAACTCTGAGAGAAGGACCCTGAGTCTTATGACTATACTGTAGCTCAGATGTAATTCTGTATTAATCACTTCTTGTCTACAGATCATATGGGGCTAGCAGTATGTCCCACCCCCCAGCTGTCTCTTTCAGTAATTATTCCTTAGACAGATTTTGTCATCTTTCAGTAGTATGTAGTGCACAAACCCTGAACAATTGCATTTCACTCGGCAAACATTCAGAATTTGCCCTAACTAGGACTAACTAAGTCTGCCTGACTCACTCCTTTTTGGCAATTTGTGATCTTATGTCCCAGAAACCCATAAAAATTAATTCCAACATATTTTCTTTAGGTGAGTTAAAAACACTCAACAGATGTTTATTAAAAACAACTGCATTTATAGATAGAGGACTCTTGACCGCTATTGATTTAAGACTTCCAAATGTTTTCATTCAAATCCCTCAGGCACCTTCTGTTGATCAATCATAACCTTTTGGCATCTTGATCTCTTGCAAGGAAATGTTTCTGGCCAAATATATGAATGTGCTTTTTGACCTTGGGTATTGGGCATTAACAAACATGAATTCTTTTTTTTTTTTTTTTTTTTTTCCCGGAGGAAATAAAACACTTCCATGGCTATCAAAACACGGAGCCCTCGAGTTTTGTGTAAGGTCTATGTGCACATAAACTGTTGAAGTTGACTATGGGGATAATTTTAAAGCAATGTGAGTACACTTAGCATTCTGATGAGGGCTGTATCGATTTCACAGTTCTCAGCCACTGAAAATGATATTTAGCATGCAGGGTAACTTTAAAAATACTAGTTGTAGAGCTATGGAAGGCCATGATTAGTACCATTTTGTGATTGTTTGAGTTGTGCTTCACACAATGAGTAAGGATTCAGAAGAAGCCTTTGTCTGACTGCCACTTTGGCTATGGGGAAAGGGGAGGAAATCTGAATACACAAGATGTCTTTGTTAGCAGTTGGATGTCGTTTTTCTTTTGTTTAGCATTTGCACAGTGTGCTCTGTGTAATGTAAGAATATAATAAAGCTTTGCCAGCAACGGCACCAGACTTTGGGAACATACACAGGTCAGTGAGACTATGCAATGTACTTTATCATAAGGGAGAGGTAGAAGAGGCAACTTAATAGACCTACGATGGAGTTGTAACAAAAGGGTTTTCCCTGGGCTGTTGGCATATGCTTTATAGTACTAAACCAGGAGTTTTGCTCTTGTGTCTAATTTTGATTCTAACGCCTAACTTGTAAGCACATTTCCTTTGCACCAGTTAAACAGAGCTTGGATTATTTCTCTCCTGTTCACTAGAAGTGAGCATGTTTCACGTGAGTCTTTCAACTACCTATTTAAACGCTCCAACCATTGCCTGCTAGCTGATGGCACACCTGGAAAATGCAAGTTTGGCAAACTTGAAGGCAGAGGTCAGTGAGCAAAGGTGTAAGGGGAACAGGTGCTCTCCAGGGAGATCCTAAGGGATTGTGAGTTAAACACTGGTGTTCTCCACAGCTGGACTATTTGCACAGTCAGAGTATTTGTAATAAACCCCAGCATCATTCCTAACCTGGATAGTACCAATGACATAGCGTCATGATTAACAATCCTACCACAGCCAGACAGCCCTGATTTCAATGTTGCATTGTTTTTGATGATCTGTGGCTCTAGAGGCACTGAGTGTTCTTCAGCAGCTCAAATATAATGGAAGCTGGAGGAGTAGCCCGTTTGCTGGGCTGATGTTGCTAGCGTGCTGCTTTATCGGTGTGTGTTGTTGCACACCAGTCCAACGCTGGGAGAAAGTTGACTCTTCCATACAGCCACGGCTGTGGCTTTGCATGAATTTACCCCAAGTGCCAGCTTAAACAGACCCTATCCCTCTCCTCATTCAGCTGTTCTATTATTTTGGCAGCTACTCAAAATTTCTTGGAATAATTGGAAATAAGTAATAATTTTTCATTCAGCTTGTATGTAATCCTGACATCAGTGCTCATTTGCATGCTTTAATATATACATAGCCATGCCTTCCACACATATTCTGAACATTTGAATAACAAACTTCAGGAGTAGGGGGACAGAGGTGGAGTCCAATTTGTTATTATTGTTATTAATGTAGGTTGTCATAGTTGTAAAATCAACTTTAGTAGCAGGAAATAATGATGTAAAAATAAATAGGTGGTCCTATTGGCAAGCAGGTGCCCAGGAACAGACAGGATTGAAAAATCCTGTTGTAGGAACCAATATACTTGGAAGAGCCTGAGCTGTGTTTTTCTGCTCTAGGCTGTTCTACAAATGCTAAGCATCTTAAAGTTCATCCAAATAAAAAGTAAATGCAAACAGAGGCTACTTCTCCCACGCAGCAAACTTCCAGCCTGCTCGAGATACAACAGTGAGAGGTTGCCCACTTTGACTATTAGTCAGTCTTACTCAGCTGGCGTTTGGGAAAGTTATGAAGAGCAGCCTGGAGGCTCTGTGCAGGTGACCTGGGGTGGGACACAACATATGTCATGCTTCCAGAAATACAAAGCCCTCTTTAAAGCTGCTCTTAAAACCTCTCTTAGCTAGAAACTGGTAACAAGATGCTCAGTGCTGCACTGGGGTGAGGAATGATGTTCTGCCAAAAACACCAGTACCTTGCTGCCTCCCTGGAGCAGCAGTTTGGCTTTTCATTTGGTAGCAGTCCTCCAGGCAGTGAGGTTTATCCAGTTTTTCCTGGAGAACTTTTATTAGTTTATTCGATGTGATTAATATTAAAAAACAAACCAACCAACCTGAAAACCAAAAAAACCTCACTGAGATGCTGAAGTAGGAGTTCTCAGTCCATTCTGACTGAGCTGCCTCCTTCTCTTCATGATCAGGGAGGGCAATGAGTTCTCTGTTGATGGATCCACGATTTCCTGGCAGTGTCACAGCTCTTTTTACAGTTTTCTCACATTGCTGATGCCTTAATGCAAGTTGAGAAGAAAGGTAAGAACAGGATTGAAGTTGCATACTTTCTTCCCTAACAAAAGACCTTCTTCTCTTCGACTGCTGCCAGCCTATGTATTGCCTACGATGCCCTGCCATAGCATAGGATGGACAAAAAAAATTTTATTCTTGCAGAATTTCAAAGGCTTGAATTACCTGTAGTGCTGGCAGTTTGGTTCCCTGCCAGCAGTAACTTCTACATGAAAGCAAAGTGTGACTGGTGGTTTGTGTCTGCTTGCTGTGAAACCCTGGCAATGGGGTTCCTTGGTGCTGCCCTGCGGGAGGGTTCCTGTGGTTTGGTGCAAGCAGGAAGGTTGTGCTCAGGACTGAGGTGTGTTAGCTGGGCAGCGCTGGATACCGCACGCATCCTCGCTTGCTAGACATGGCACGATTAGCTTAGCTGTGAAGGAAAGAGGAAGTTTTCTTCCAACTAGGACACATAGTTATTTTGTCTTGGACCCTTGGAGACAACCTTTCGGACTAGGAATCCATAAACCACAAAATGCTCACGTTAAAAGAATCTGGCCAAAGATACTATATTCATGACTGTTTGTTTTTTTCTTTTTCCTTTTACAAAACAAAAGCAAACAAATTCCTTTGCTGTAATCAATAGTAGTCAAAAGATAGCTTTCTTCAGTTCAAGGATATAAGATTTAAATGTTAAGGCTACAAGCAATATTAATTTATAAAAACCTCTTATTTCTGTTACAAAATTCACTATACAAATGTTTTCTAAAAAGCCAATGATTAATAATACATTTTTATAACATAATGAAAAAACCATCAAAGTCTAAGGGGAAACAAGCAAGTAGGCATATACAGCTCACATGTTTATTTAAGCATATTTTACATATTAAAATACAGTAGTTACTTTCCAGATGAGGGCTCTCAAATTATGAAATTAATCTGTCAGGTTTTCAGACTTGGCAGGGTAAAAGGCTTTCTTGCTGTGTTCTAACAGAGGAGGGGAAAAAACATCACTTCAGTGGTAAAGAGCTAAATAACCACACAGTTAATGGAGGGAAAGTTTGGGGAAATAATTGTTAATTCACTTCAGACCCGATCCTGCAACCTTTAACCATGCAGTGACATTCTTTGCCCAGCAGCAGACCCAAATTTACACTTTGCAGAATCACATCCTTAGTGAGGTAGAAATTGCCAACAAGCTGTTAGTGAGGGAAGTGCCATGTGTGCCAATTCTAGAAACCAGGAAGGCAGTACAGTCTGCCCTATATTTTCAGACTTTTGGTACCTTATATAACTAGGTGCAAAATACTTATTTTTGTTTCTGGTTCTTTTCTTTGGAAGTGCAGTCATGTGCAATCAGGTGGAATAAGTGTGCTGATAATTTTCCTTCAGAAATTGTAATGGTTAGTGATGTGGACACTTTTCTTTTTAGGCAGAAACCATGAGGCACTGAAGCAAGCATTCACTTCTCTTGCACTTGAGGTCACAAATTTATGCAAGTCAAAAATGTTGGGCCTGCCAAAAACATCATGCTACACTCCACCAAATAAAAGGACACTGTTATTCTTACAAGGAAAGGTTTGACAGGACAGGAAATAGGCAGGGTCATAGAAGTTTACTTAATACCGAAACTTATTTAACCATCTTTAAGCCGAAATACAATGATAGTTATTTTAAAATAAAATTAGGAGAGGGGCAGAAGACAAATACAAGAACACTGGACTGTGCTATTACAGGAGTAGCAACCAGTACAGAAACTAGGGAACCTTAATAAAAATTCATACAATTCAGGTTATTCTGTGTCACCTGCCTTTACTGGGTTAACACATACTAAGTGCGTTTTAATTTATGTCCTGAACTTGCAGCAAGAGGCATCTGATTTGGAGAATCCAGGGCAGTGTTTACCAAGCTATACACTACTGTCATTACAATGCAGTCCTTAAGTAGACTGCATTCCACTTAAAGGAATGGATGAAGGGGAAGTAAGAAGAGAGTGAATATGAAAGATAGGAAAAATGTTGCTGTTCATTACAATTTTCCATTTTTGTTGAAACACAGCAGGAGAGCAAAGCCACAGGCTTCTCTACTGCTCTTGCATGCCAGGAGGGATTATGCAAACACTGCAACCACCCAAATCTTACTTAAATTATAGTCATTGTTCCCCCTTTAATGGTTATACTTTTGCCTGCTTTCACTCAAATATTGCTGCATCTTGCTTTCCGCCAACATAGTCCCAATGGGAGTCATCAACTCTTAATTAGACATGAACAGATCTTTGAAAAATACCACTGAAAGAAAGTGGAAAAGAACGCAAACTTTAAGTGCCATCTAGTGGCTGATCGACTAAAAAAACATTACATCCAAAAAATTCTTAACATGCCACAGAGTAATATAACTGTAGCTGAACTGAGGAAGCAGTGCTTAAATTCACAACCATTAAAGACCACATGAATACTTTGGGAAACCAAGAGAAGGACTAAAGATCAATGGTATCATTACCGTAATTTTTCTTGTAAGATTTTTGTCTGTATGTGGAGGTCAAATGGTAGGAATTGTATAGTGATCGTTTCTTTTGAGACCCTCATAAGCTTCTAAGTCTCTGCCTTGCTAAGAAAATACAAGTTGTCATATGCATTTCGGTCCAAATCAGAAAACAGAACCCAAACCATGGGGGTGAATCTGGAGCCAAGCATCTGAATGAAAGTTAGAATTATCCTCCCAATTCACCTGGGGTTGAAAGCCAGATTTTCTCTATTTCTGACCAGTCAAAACCATTCCTAAAAGAAAGGAAGCAGATCATTAGTAAGGCCCTTTTCCTCTCCTTTCAGGAGAAAGCCATTTTCTGCTGTAGATGTGAATCCCCAACAGATTATTTTTCCATTATAAAATCTCCACGTCCCATTTACACAGAGGACATTCCACAAGATCATTTCCCAAGGTTTAGGTTAACTCCTCCTGGAGACATGTCCCTTCTCCAAGGACAATCTAAATTTAAATGGCTTTGTCTGAACCTGTTTGGTGATAATGGAGGGCAGTCCACCTTTTTTTTAATTAATGTAATTTTCATTTCATTTTTTTATAAATAGCATTATACTTTGGAGCTTTACATATCTTCAGTTTCACACCAGTGGTGAGCCCTGGGTATCATACCTCAGCAACGGGTTCTGGAGACGTGAATCTGTCTAGATAGAAGTAAGACTAGATGTATGTTAGTGTCTAGCATCCCCTGAGCTTACTTGCTCAAGCAAGTTGTTCAGCCAGTGACACACTTAGCCAGTTTGCCATTGAATTACGGAACTAATTTACAACTAGTTAATTTAAGCAGGATAGATCTCAGATAACGTAATGAACAAAATCAATGTTTCCCAGTCTTCTCTTTTGTAATAACAATTTTTAACCATTCTAGTTTTTGTTTAAAGGAGGCTCAAATGTGCTAATTAAAGCTTAAAAATATACCCTTATGAAGAGAGAAATGTAAACCTCGCTGCATAAGTGCAGGTCTATCTTCTTCCCTTGCTTATATAAGGACAAAGGGTGAGTTTTATCAGCAAGAGCCAGGGGACGTTAAAAACTAGCTCCTGTGCCAGATACAGCTCTGTGCCTCCTGTGTACATCTGCCGGCTACTAAGATACAATACTTTTGTAACATATGTAATATTAATGGAAAAGTGAAACATTAAAATAATTTGGAGGGTATTGGAATTCTCTACTCACTACCAATACAAAGTTTATACAGGTTGCAATACAGGCTCTGGTTGGCAGTAGCAAGGATCAGATTAAGAAGTTTCAATACATTGGTATATAACTCTTGTTGCCTGGCTAGAGGTATTTGTCTCCTATCAATTTGCTACCCACATTAAAGAAAACCCTTGACAATATAAAAGGAATCATCAGAATTTTTTACCCTAGTGCAACAGGGAGCTCAGTGTAGGGCTGAGTTTGAAAGCATTTCTGTTCTTTCAGACAGACAGACTTTGCAAGGCCCCACTGGGAAGAGTCATGCAGTAATCTTAAACTCATTACACGCTTCTCTGAATAGTGAGACATAATGAATAGGAATTCAACTGTACCAATTTACAAAAGAAGTGAGCCCGTTTTGGTAATGGTGCTTAGATCATGGGTATGGGCTGACAACTTCCAGCAGGCATGGATTTGTAAACTCATGTTTCTTCCTCATGCATCTCAGGGCTTGCTAAAAAACAGCTAGCACTATCCCTTCTTGTCTGACAAGCTGGAGTATTACTTTCAAAAATGGAAATTGGATCAGTGTCCATCAGGTACAACAAATGATAAGTATCATGAAAATGCTGTCACATTACCCTTTCCAGCTCCTCTGGAAAAGTGGGGGTGAAATGCATCAAATGTGCAGTATTTTGGGACTTCTTCACTGGAAATGGCTGGTCCTAATAAAGGACATGAAACTAATACCAACAGGATAACTGTGATCTGGGACTATCAAGGAGAAGAATGGTGTGAACATCATCTTCTACAAAAGGGCTTATCTTTCCACTGCTGAAACACTCCTTAAAGCACAGTATTTCATACCTGTGACCTTTCAGCTAAGAAAACCTAAAAAGAGAATAGACAGCTACAGGAGAAAAAAAGTAAATGTTTGAGAGCCTCACAGCCTTTTAGAATTCTTTTCTGTAAAGTTGCAAAATACTCAAGATTCTTTCCCTTTTGTCCCTTCTCTTGTGTTCAAGGTCTTTCACCTTAAAGTCTTTTGAGTCATTTAAGAGATTCCACTTAAAGAAACAATCAGCTTTGTGACAGATTCCAAGAGTTCTAGGTTAACTGGTCGAAATAAAACTGAAAAAAAAAATTCGTGCACTGCTTCAATAATTCAGAATCCTTCTTCCATACAGTAACTTATTAATGAATTTGTCAATAAATATTTTAACAACATATTTCATAGCATTTTTTTTACTATATACAAGTTATTTCCAGATGAGTTGTGTTATTTAGCTCAAATACTTTATTACCTGCTCTTTTAAGAGAGAGCTGAAATATTGGCTGTTTGAGGATCAGCTAAGGATCAAGGACAGAACTTTAGTTTTGAATAGAAACACAACAGGTTGTAAAAGATGCAATATTAAATAACTTTGCCTTATTCTGATTTAGGGGTCAGAGTGGGAATTCATATTAACACCTGTATTATCACTGATTTTGTATTAAATAGGCTCTTGGCATGAAACAGAGCTACGGGGAAGACAGCTTTCAGAACATTAACACAAACTGGTGAGGGAACCAGCCATTTTAGTTTCGGTAAGTAAAATAAAATTACTAAGTTTTTAAAAATTTATTAGAGAATAATCAGCACATAAACAATGAATTCTTATTACTGAGGACCAAACATCTAAAAAGAAAAAATAATCCATCAACTAATCAGTCAGTCATGCACATTTCTCCATAATGCAGATGAATTCACTGCCTGTAAAAAGACAGGAGGACAGAGAAGTCTGAATAAAACTTGAAATTTGTTTATGTACTCCAAAATCCCACCTCTAATCCAAATGAAAACTTAGAAATAACATAACAACAAAAAAAAGCATATTCAAATAATTTTCAGTTCTTTCCTGTAGAACCAAAGCCATCTTCGCCACGTTCTGTATCATCTAGCACCTGAAAGACATCAATTAGGATAAGTTGGTCTAGTGTCTTAACTTGCATTTTGCTTCTATACAACAGATGTAGTTTTCACAGTCAACAGGCACAAAAAACCATTCCACATAAATGCATGCAAAGCATCGAGTTTTTCATTCAGGTTGCAATGCTACTATGCAGTTTTAACACTGAAAGTAGTTTTAAAGCAAAGTATTTATCTCCGTCATAAATTTCAGCTTATATACAACTATTTGAAACTATTAATTATTGAAAATAGCAGAAATATTTTCTTCTGGCAACTTACTTGAACTTCTTCTAGCTCAGGATAGCAAATACGTTCACAGATGAGCTGGGCAATCCTATCCCCTTTTTTAACTGCAATGAAGTTCAAATATTTATTAGTTCCTTCAAAAAAGTGAACGATCAATACAAAGTTTAGACAATCCCCTTCCAAGAATATCAGAATGTACTAGTGGGAACACTTATTTGAAACTTAAGCAGATGTTAATAGTCCCAGAAAAATATAGGCTAAGCTAAACTTAGTCCTTTCAAGGTGAAGTTTCAGCAGCAATACCAGCTCAAGGCAGCTCCCCTCATTTCTGCTGCCATGCTGTGGCATCTTAAGTGTCATTATGCATAAATACTGCAGAGATGGAGACACAGCTCTATGTGTAATGTGGCTTCTTTTGTAAACTAGACACAGGAACTGATTTATCTGAGGGGAAAAAAACCCAAACCGATACAAGGAAAACAAATTCTTACTAGTACCCAAGCTGGTTGACAGAACCTCCCTAAGAAGCTTGTACTGTGAAGTTCCAGAAAAGGCCTCAGAAACAGTGGTAATAGTGTAGCTGGGCCCTGAGGCTTAAAACTGACTGCAGCCAGCCAGCATGATTAAGGGAAAATCATAGAAAATCATATCTTTATTATTCATGTTTCCCAGGATCCTGGAGAAGGTTTTATCTCAAATACTTCTCAGCTGTATCTTTTTTTTTTTGTGGAGCAAGAAAAATTTAATACAAAATTGGACTTCAGTACAGCTCATGAAAGCTTATCTAAGTACGGGGGGTTTGTTTGTTTTGGGGGGGTGGTGGTGTGTTTTTGGGGGTTTTGAGGGTGTTTGGTTTTTTTGCATCCTGACTAATTTGCTAGGAGTGGTATCTTTTTGTGTTTCTTTGACAGGACATTAAGTTTTCATGGTTTTGTAAAGAAAAATGTTCTCAGCTAATTCTACCTTTTCATAGACTTTTAAAGAAAAATTAGTTTCTTGTTTCCAGTCAGATGGCTGAAAACAGGCTCTGTGAGGCTTAACACACCTTCAAAACTCTCCTTGCCGAAGTTGAAGAGTACCACGCCAACATTTCCTCTGTAATCCTCATCAATAACACCAGCTATCATAAGAAAGAATTAAGAGGGATGTACAGTTAATAAATGTTGTCAGTATATTAGATAAGTAGATTAAATAAGGCTTAGATTAGTAGAGGATTGCAGTATCTCATATTGACATTCTTCATACTACTTATGCACAATTAAACACTATATATTAAAATAATACCTAAAAATGCTCATCAATCTTGCAAAAAGAACTGAAAAACACCATCACATATCAAGCAGTGTTTTACCACTGTACTACTAATTTTAGTTGTAATACCCTATCTCAAAATCAAGACAGCTGGACTAAATTTAGGCTGCATTTGTTCTGCCAACTTCAGCTCTTTGAGTGTCAAGCAGAAATCTGTTCTTAACTCTAGCATTTTATTTGAGACCTATGGATTTTTGCACGGATCCAAATCTCAGGCAGCTTAACAGAACTAAACCTTTAAGGAACTGATTTTTATTCAGCCACGTTTAAGTGTAAATACTGTAAAACAAGCCTGCTTTTATATAACTGTATTAACTAGAGTTCAGGAGATTATCTACCAATACACATTAAAATAATAATACTCTTATCGAATTTAAACTACTTAAACCCAAATTTAATCATATTTTAATCATCATAATCATCTGCTGCTTTGGAGTTTTTCTCTCAGATAGAGGAAGCATATTTCCAGTAGAAAAACTGGAGTTTGGGCTTCCTTGTGGACCAAAGTATGTATTTAAGTCTACTTGCAGAAATAATTCAAAAACTAAAATTACATGTCATTCCAATACATTCCCAGACTCATACATACAAAGTACTACCTTTAGAGATTATAAACGCCAGAGGAAATTGTAGTGTGACTATACCTTCAAGTGTTAATGTTGAACCACAAGGCACACACTTAAAACCAGAAAACTTAGGGGTTTTTTTCCTTAGTTTCTTCAGCTGTGTGAAAATAGTGCAGTACATACAGTCCAGTTACTGTACAACCTCTGCACTAGTTCTAGTGTGAAACAGGTTATTTATACAGGTCTCTTTCCCTGGTAATGTTATAGGCTAATCCAATCACATTTTGAACAGCTTCCTAATCAAGGTGCTGGTAACACTGGGGGTATCCCCTGAGTTCTGAAAATTCAGAGTAACGTGCAATTCTTAAGTTAACTCAGTGGTATTTAGCTGGGTGCAATTGCTTAAAGGGCCCCAACTACCTGAAAGAACATAGAGAGGTTGGTGCTGGTCTCTTCTCACAGGTGATTAGCAACAGAAGAAGGAAAATCTGAACATAGATCATCCTGTTAAGCACTTCTGGTTGCCCTCTGGTATTTCCTAGTTTAACTTTCAGATTGCAAAGGCTATTACAGAGCATATTTTTTCATATAAGCAAAAAAAATGGTTTAGAAGTGTTGCTTTAAAGAACCACACTACACTAGACCACGTAAACTACAGAGTCATAGGGGTGTAGAGAACCTCTGATTCCCAGCTCAGTGCTCTTTTGTATGTTACCCAGCAACACTTAAAAAACCTCACTGTAACAGACATGCAAGAATCAATTCTTATTTAAGGAAAAGCCTGAATGACACAAAGCTGGCACAGATGCTCCCCTTTAACCTCTGATACCAGAACTGTATCACAGGCACAGCCAGACTTTGATCTACCATAAAGCAGACAGAATAAACTAGTTCTGAGCAGCTCTAAATTATAATTGCTTTGCTTTTTGGATGGCTTGGCATCAGAAAGAGAAGGATGCCTAGAGTCACCCTTCCTAACGTGTAGACACAAGCCTATAAGCAAGTACAGGCTGAGTACCACTGTTCTAACTACCAATGTTCTTTTTTAACATTGGGGGGTGGGGGGAACCAAACAATAAACCACCACCAACAAAAAAAAAAACATAACAAACCAAAACCCCCAAAACCTAGTGAAGATGAAAAGGCATCAATTTTTCAGCACACTTTTTTTTTTGTCATCTTCCATTATAACTCAAATTATAATGTGCTTGCAAAAAAATCTGCTCCCTTGGCCACTCAGCACTTTTGAAGATACCCATTAGATATATCTTCTTTATGTCATTACATGAGAAATGTAGTTTTTGGTTCATACTACAATCTATTACCAGAAAAACCAATTGCTTGGGCTTTTAAGGGGCAGAAAACATTTTATTTAACTCAGAACTGTATTCTTGTACTATTAAAACAATGTAATACACATTTAGTGCTAAACTGCTGTTATTACATCTGTTCTCAGAATAACTCCACAGTAATCTTAGTGGTGAGAACTTCTGTGAAATATAGATGCCATTTTATAATGCAATACTTAAAGAATCTGCCTGTGATCTGACCAGCTCCGCTGCAAAACTGGCATTGAAGTTTCAACATCATTTCCTTCATGCTGCAGTTACTGGGATATGGCAAAAGAACAGTGAGGCTTTCATGAAGGCTTCTGATTAGAGCTATACCTATAACAATTATTTTGAAGAGAAACCTGTGAATTTCTAATCAAGATTATTGAAAAGCTCAAAATATTTTAAAAAAACCCACCCTTGTTCAATCTGTTGTTAGTAATGAACAAAAAAAAGACAAGACTTGTAGAAATTGGGATTTTAGTTTTGTTTCAAAAAACTTTCAATTTTTAAGTCAAAGTTATATTTGCTTTACATAATTTGTTATATTTTTATCAGTAAGAGTAAACTAAAGCTCTTTTCATCCTAATAATCAGTCCTACCCACAGTAATGGTGTACTCCAGTGCATTCTATCATTCCTTCTGAATATCATTACTGTATTTTCTCTCTGTAAAAGAGTATCTCTATGTTCTTGATTTCCTTCATTCAGATCTAACACTAGACTGGAAAGAAACACACACAGATGTTTAGTCAAAATGGAGGAAGCAGAATGTAAAGTCACCTTTAAAGCCTAAACCAAAAAACTTCTATGCCAAGCTTTGCCTACAAAAGTAAGAGATGGTTATTCCTTTTTTTTTTAAAAAAGAGGTAGTGTTCTTATAATTCAGCAGGTTTTAAAACAACTTTGATGCACTGGTTCTCTGAGGTATTACCCAGTTATATCCTTCTGCCAGACCACCGATGAGGGGAGCATTACTTATTTATTGTGAAATAAAGGCGCTTCTGCAATCAAGATTTACCAAGTCTTAGTAAAAAGAACAAAAATCTTACCACCAACATCTATGAAGTGCTTTGCAGCTAAACCAGAACGCGGTGCTAGAAAGCAAGAATTTTTCTGTAAGTATAATTATTTCTTTTAAAACTTACACAATATTTATAGGTTACATAGTGTGTTTGCACAGAGTGGTGGCAGCAAGAACTGTTTCCACAGTCTTTCTAAAATAAACATGATTTTACAGGAACTACTGTAAGTGTTAATGTATATATTAAACACAATAACAGCTGCTACAGGCTACAACAACATTGCAGTCTTTAGGTGATATAAGCATATCTTTGTTTAGACCACCAATTGGAGACTAGGCTTCTCCAAGGAAGGCAGCTGGAGCAGACTAATCTTAGTTTATTTTTGGCAGCTACCATGGGTTTGGAATAATCTCGAAAGACTATTAGGCCAATCCATTCAAGTTATGATGGAACATAATATCTGGCAAGAAATTTACTAAAAAAATATTATATACAGGAAAATTAAATGATGTGCAGCATTGTTTGTTGTGTTGTTTGTTTTTTTTTTTAACTTGGCCTACTTCGAGGTGCATGTTACTCCCTTCAAAATTTTTATTTGTCTGGGATAAGAGAAATGCTCATGCTTTTAGATGAAAGGGCAGAGCAAACTCTGATCACACTCTTCCACTGGAGTGGCTATTGCTTTTTTTACTTTAAGAATTTATAGATAATTCAGAAAAAGAATGCACAAAACACAACAAAGTATCCTGTACAGGTTCTCTCAAGTATTCTGTCACAAAAAGTTGTCAAATTCTACTACACTGGTACTCCAGGGTTAATTTTTAAACATCCAGGGGTCTACTTTCTGTACATCCATTACCTATTGGTCTTTGTGATTCAAATTCTGAAACTGCAGAGAAAAAAATAACTATTGCATAGCCTGTAAAAGTTTATGTAATTATGAAAATTTTTGCTAATCACATTTGTCACTTGACATGCATCAAATGTATCTGACAAGAAATATCTTATTACAAGGCTTAATCACACTGCCATGTGACACCTTTTTTTGGTGTAGACTAATTCTGAAAGCTTTAGGCAGAATTCAAATGTGAAGATGGCGTCAAACCTGTTCTACAATGACTCTGCATCCCTTTTATAGCCTGTTTACTTACCTACTCGGCCATAGCATCCAGAAGGAAGTGCAATTTGAATGTCTGTTTTCACTACAGCCTTTTCCATGGGTGGTATCACACAGTCATAGGCACTACATTAAAAAAAAGAAACAATAGTTTATATAGAATATTTTGAAAATTTTCTTCTCTGTAACTTAAGGTCCAAAATGACCCAGAATTATTCTTGCTGGGCATTTAAACCATGGAATTTATATAGAAATATTTACATATTTGCAAAATCCAATGCAGATCCTAAACCACAAGATAATGCCATTTTGGGGTTGTTAGCTTAAGATTTTAGTGTCAGATTTGACCAGCATAGTCTTAACATTGCTAGTTTTAAATGTTTTTTTTAACATTAGACAAATGTTAAAAAGATAAGACAAAAAAATACAAGTTTAAATTAACCATTAGGGGAGTGGGGTTGAGCAATTTTTGTGCAAAAGTAGAAACCTTAAGGATAATACTCTTCTGATTAAGCTTTCTACAGCACATGAACTAGTTGTAATAAAAAATAATCTATGAACTCAAATTTTAGGCAACAGTGGGTTTTTTCTGAGCAGGTCTTCTTCGCGATTCACATGATTCTGCTGCAAACTAGAGAGATTTTAAGAACTTTCTGAAGCTACCCAAGTGGAGACTTAACGAAGGGCAGCCGTGACGATACCACAGTGAAACCGTTCTACTTGTTTAAGGCAAGCATATCTTGGCCTTGATGAAGAACTGATTATTTTTTTTTTTTTAAACACTGGGAAGCACTGAACGGTTTTTTTATGAAACAAGACATTTTCCAGGTGTATAGTGCACCACAGGAACAAGAAGAAAATCAAACCTGGTCAGAGAAAAGAAATACAAAGGAAAAGTGTCAAGTGTGATGAAGCAAAGCTTCAGGAAGTCAGATAGGTGAAAGAAGATAAAGACTATAGGAGGAAGTCTGACAGGCAGAGGATGAAGGCTGATTAATTCTAAAAAAGGGAAGGTAGAGGAGGTCGCAGGGGAGTTCAGATGTAACTAGTGATTGTGTATGATCACAGAAGCGCTATGCAAACAACCACGAGCCTAGCTGCAGATATTCCTGAAGAGTGAAACAAGAACAAAACCTTTGAACAGTGGTTATTATCACTCCAGCAAACCAAACCCTGAGTCTGTACAGCAACCTGCAGGGTTTCCAGCTGGGGAGCATTATCAGACTGCCACAACTTCCTCCGGCAGGCAGCACCCGATGGCAAAGGGAAAGCAAATAAGCATCAGCGCGGGCAGGGAGAGCCCACATGCGCTACCATTTTTTTTTTTTTTTTCACTAGGAAGGCAGCTAGTCAAAATGCTGGTGCCAGCTGCAACTCAGGCTGACGTGTCAAGCCCGACTTTCGGCCAACGGCCGCACTGCTGCTTGATGAAACCGGTGCTGCAGCGCGACTGGGCCACAGCTCTCTGCAAAGGGAGAGGGATGGAGGAGCAAAGGGCCACCGAAGGGGCCAGCTCTGGCCTTCTCCTGCGGCGCCGGCGAGCCTCTCCGGGTCGGCAGGACCTGCCTCCCGGCGGCGCCTCACCTGTACAGATCGTAGCCCGCAGCCCGAGCGGAGCCCCTGGAGGGGGTGGAGGCGTTCTCGGAGAGCTTCGCGAAGCGGAGCCGTTGCGTGGGCTCCTCGGGCACTGAGCCCCTCTGCCTCTTGCTGGGGGACGGCTGCAGGGCGGCGGCGGCGGCGGGCATGGCTGCGCGGGGACGGGAAGGTGAGAGCCCGGCTCTGAGGGGACGAGCGAAAAGCCCGCCAAAACCGGCACGGCCCACGGCCGGCGGACAGAGGGGGGAACCGCCCCGGCCCCCCGCCCCGCTCCTAACAGCGGAAATTGTCAGGTGGGAGCGGTCGCCTTAGGAAGGATCCGCTCCCCCTCCCCGCTGAGGCTGTGGGTAGGAAAATTTATCAGTGCTCCGCTCGTCTTGTTCTTCTGGCTCGGAGCAGAGTGCTCTCATGATGGTTTTCACCGCCCTCTTTTGCCATCCCATCTGTGACAGCCCTCAGTAAATGCCCCCTTAGTTCTTCGTGCTGTGGGCTGACAGCGGTGCCCCTTGGATTCATGGTTGCAACACTTGCCCTTGACCACTGATGGATGGATTTTTCTCCGTGCAAAACAGCTACAGACTCTCGGAGTTCTGTTTGCTGGTCTAAATTTTGTCAAACAACCGTTCTTTGTGACTTTTTAAAGATCAAAGCGTATTGTGATTGTCTTTTTGCTATGATACATCTTATAAACGCAGCCAGATGGCAGTGAAACCATTGCTACACGTTGCAGTCCAACTGTGGAAAATATTTTGAAGAATACTGCAGTTTGGGGTTTCTTTTGTTGCTGTTTAGCATTTTCAGTCTTAATAGTATGCACTGAATGGGAATGTGTATGTATCAAAGACCTATGTGAAAAAGCTACTTAGGATATTTTATGACTTCTGATGTAAGCCATCCACAAACTGGAAGTTTATAAGACTTCAAGCTGTATCAAATGGATATATAATTATAAATGGTTATTTATACAAGCAGAACATTATAGAGGTTACAACTGCATCTTGCATTATAGTGTAGAAAAGGACTAATTTTATCAATGGTTTGAAAGCCTGGTGAGACAGGTTGGGTTCTAAACTGCATCCAAAGTAGCCTGAAAGTCCATGAATAATAGACAAGAGGACTCATCCAAACATATTATCAAGGAGAAAGGCCTCAACCAAGCGACACTTCTTTCTCCAGATCTTTACAAGGAAACAACCCTGTGCTTTAAGTCTGGGCAGGTTTGCCTTGGTTCTGGGAATGTGCTGCTTGCTCTGTAGATGGTTGGTCAACATTCCTGCATTCTTGCCTGTTGATTAGTGCTGCTCTCCATTAGGCATTTCCTCCTGACTTTGAAAAACAATAGTGAGATAAACTGAAATTATCTGTCTTTTAACTAGATTGAGAGTAGGAGTGGAGGCTGCTTTGTTGTACACAGAAAGAAACATAGAGCTGCTTTCAGGGATAATAATCCCTAAAATTCTCCCCACTGAAGCTTTGGTGTTAGTGTGAGCATTTTTATGAGAAGAAAACTGTGGATTTAAAAGAGAGATTCCCCACTCAGTCTCACTTAGAACAGCTGTCTCTCACAGTGATTTGGTTTCTGATTCAGAAATAAAATTAATAAATAAAAAAACCAAAACCGCCTAAAACTAATCTCTGTTGGGAACTGAAAATACAGTGAAAGGCACAACTTTGGAAGAATGCTGTTCTGGAGCACTAGGTAGGGACACCAATTACCATTCCTAAACACTATGCCCTAGGGCTGTGTGATCAGGATGGACAACTTGCTAGCTGTTGTAAAAAGATTTAAGGAAAATGTATTCTCTGAACTGTGATAAAATGCATTCTGTGATACCTGTTGAAGCTCCACTAACATTAGGAGGGAAAGGTAATATTCACTAATGAGAGGAGCAGTAGTGAACCATTTTAACAGGCCCTGAGGCACAAGCTTAGCTTTGCAGGATGCCTAGACTTTTGAAGAATACTCAAAACATTCTTTGTTCTTGCTTCGTAGAGTTGATCTTTTCAAGGTTAATGTCCCTGGTCACCTTATCTATGCTTGCCTTAGTTGTGGCTGAACAAATCAACCCTAGATTGTAGAAACCTGCAGAGTTGGTAGTGTGATACAAGCTCAAAATGTGGTAGACAGTTTTAGAGCCGTAGTTTTTCTAGAGATGTTAAACTTGTAATTAGAATTCAGTTGCTAACATGGTGATTAAAATTCAGCAGTTGTTTTATGCATAATTTATGTAAAAGAGAAAGTATCTGTTACAGAGCGAGAAAGGAGGTAGGTGGACTAACAAAACCTTCCAATCGAAGTTGCAATTTAAGATCGTCCATAATTAGTATGCTCTCCAAATCGGTCAGGGACACATTTCAGAAATCATGGTGAGGAGCAAGAAATAGAAGCTCCTAGGAAACTGCTGTGTTGAAATTACTTGTGAATTTGTGGAAATAACACTTCCAGGTAGTTAAGCACTGTTGCGTCTAGAGTTTGTGCTGCTCGTTATAAATCCCATAGCTTTGTGGTGTGGATGCATCTTCTAATTAATCACTGTAGCCTAAGCAAGGCATTTTAGATAAATGTGTATGTTAATCCTGAGTTTTTGATGGCTGTTCATTTAGAAATGTACCTCGTGGGATTTATTGTTGCGGTGCCCACAGAGCTGTGTTTGTTTGCAAAAAGTATTGAAAGTGCAATTAGCTGGTTCATATTGTGCTCCTTCTCTTTTTGGATCTGCTTAGGTCCCCCAGATCAGTTTGGGTCAATGTTCCCTGTAGACTGAGAATTACAGGACCTGGGAATATTTAGGAATCAGTCCTCACTCAAGTAGATAATTGAAAGTCCTTCCGTAGATTGTGGTAAGAAACACTGAAGGCTTAAGTGGAGCCTTCCTAAAAGCTCTTCTTCTCGGCATTGACTGTCCAGGTACTATTATACACGCAGATTATACCTGTTTGGTGTCTGAAGTGAGGTGGAAAAGACGGTGGCCATTGCAGTTCTACAAAGGTGGAAAGACCTGGTGGCATGTAACAAGCTCCGGTATCGCTGCTGACATCGTTGTGAAGGATGAGGATGATCTCCCTGTTTTGCAGGTGCAGAATGTGAGGTTTGGTTTGCTCACAACTGTGCGGGAAGCCTAGTATATCTAGGAAACTCGTATATCTGTGTCATGCAGTTAAACTGCGAAATGATCCTTCAGCCTGGTTGTAAATGTGTAAGAAACAGCGAAGGAAGAACATTATGAGGAAATAGCAGTATTTCATATCCTGCCGTTAATAGATGGAGAAAATAAAACATGGATTATGGGGCTACATTACCAGTTTCTGCTGAATTGCTGCTGTTGAACTTGGAAAAATGTGAATATCAAATATTCATCATTTTTCGTGATGGAGTACTAGACCTTCTGTAAGTTAAATTCTAATAATTCAAGCAAAGATGGAAGCTGAGGCTTGCTTTAAAATAAACATTTAGTGAAATTCAGGGTCCCCTGGCTTTCCTGGGGCTTAGAATTCAGTTGATCTCTGTAAAGTTACAGAACTACAATAATTAAATTAGCTGCGTTCCTTAATGGTCTTTAATTTAAATAATGTTTATACATAGGATATAGCTTTCCTCATTAAAAAGAGAAGCTGCTTTTATTGTCAGCTGAAATTATAAAGTGCTATAATGTTGCAGAATAGTAAATAGAAAAATTACACAACTTAATGGATTTCCTTTATTTTAAGTTAGTGTATAATGAATATTATTTAGAAAGTCTGAAAATAAGAGAGATATTTTATATAAATCAAAAAATAAGGCATTCAACCCAGCTAATGGAGGTTTTGTTTTTTCTGATCACATAAATCATTGTACATGTTATCCCAAAGTATAATGTCAGATTGTATTAACCCTAACATTCATAGCAAAATTTGCCAGAATATTTAGTATTTCACTAATTTCTTTGTGAAATTTACTTACCACATTTAATTATTGCAATCACACATTCCATTCCATGTCAGAGCTTGAAAATTCATTATCAAGTCTTGTCATATAGAGTCCATATTTTTAAATATATAACTTTTTTTTTTGTTTGTCAGTTAATTAGAAGCATTTGAATTAATATAAATTAGCAGAACAATTTAGGTAAAAGCATCTGCTGCATGCATAGGTCTTAATTTGGCAATATTATAATTAAACAGCATCACAGGTACTCTACTTGCATTATATCAGTTTATGACTTTGAACTGATGGATTCCATACAGGTTTTCTTCTCTCCCCCACGTTGGTGCATTTCACTGTAATCCTGTCTATTAATCATCTATGACAGTGCAATTTGAAAGAAGTATTTATTTATAGATTTGATGCTTTTTGTATTGTAGTGGTTAATTTCTGCTTTCTAGACTACGTATAAAAAGCATTTTCAATACGTTACAAAATTAGTGGATTTTTTTCCCTTGTGTGTTCAAAATATTTGCTGTTTCATGTGATATATATATATATATATATCCCCCACGAGACATACATATATACACACACACATATATATATATATATATATATATATAGGTAGATTTTCCTTCTTTTGCCTGTACTAGAGTGTAACGCCAGCAGGGACCATTTACTTTTTCTTTTTTTTTTTTTTTTTTTTTTTTGTGTGTCTTAATTCTTCACTGTGTTGCTTTGGAATTTTTGAAAAATTTTCTGTCGATTAGTTTTGTTTTAGATCTGTATTAGATAAATGTGTCTTTAATAAATCACTGCCATTAACAATGTAGGTGTTGAAATCAAGCAAGGGATATTCTAGGCACTGTTGTTTTCCTAAGAATAGAAAGTCAGTACGTTTTTGTGGTTTCCCCTGACCATTAAGACTGGAGGAAGGTTCTTGGAGAGAATTTCTAGCCAAGCCATATACAGGTAGTCAGATACTACTCCTTTTCTTGCCACTGGAAGGCTCCTGTTTAGACAGAGAGAAAAATAAAATGAAGATTATGCAGATGGTCGTAGCCCTGATAACATGCATCTCACTAAATATTAAGTAGAAAAAAATCAACTGTTCATATACAACTCTGTTCATAATTAGACTACCTGATTGTTTTAATCTTCTAAAGCACAAAGCTACCATTAGGCCTTAGTCTTGCAAACTTGCTCACCTCGTTAGTGCCATTAACGTGGCTAATTGTACTGGACATGGACTGCTTGTGGTTGTAACCTTGAACCGGTAAAGCATTTTCAGGGTCAAAATACCCGCGCATAATACGATTTTTAAAAGGATAAAATACAGTACATGCACAGTTTTGCAGTCCATCAGCTTATTTTGTCATCTGTAATTACTGTGAGATGGGAGTTTTAAAGTATGGGTCAATATATGGTAAACGCTACCTGATCAACCCTTTTTTGGACACTCAATAGAGCTAAAGCGGTTTATCTGTGCATCACAAACACTAAATAATTTATTGAAGCTATTATAACAAAATGTGGTTCTGACTAAAAATTGGTTCTGAAAATGGTGCGCTTTTTTTAAAAAAAAAAAAAATTTTATTGGTGGCCTCTTTATACAGTTGCATCATCCTTACTCAGTTTTACATAGTTCCAAGTAGATCTTGACTAAGTCCATTTACTGTGTGCAAACCTACAGAATCCTTTCCCTAACTTGGAGTTGTTAATTCAGGGAAGAGAAAGGAAAATGTGTATTTTCTACAGGTGAGTAAGCAGGTGTAACACTCAACATGTAGATTTGGATGTGAAGATTACATTTTTTGACACTTTTTCATGAGTAGAGCTTTGTTTTAAGCTATGAAGAACTAATAGGAAAGATTAATATTCAGTATTATCCCAGAGAACCATCAGTCCAGATGCAAGTTCTTCAAAAAGTACTTAAAAGATTATTTTTGCCCTCAATAAATTAACCCAAGTGTTTCTGTTGCTCTAGTCCAGAATCCCTTTATTCTCCAAGTTAGAACCAAAATCTTGCAACTCACAGGACAATGAGGTTAGCTGCCCTTGAATGTTCTTGTAAGAGTTCATTCAGACGGACTTGACGGTAACTCTGATTAAAACAAAACGGGGGAAAAGAAAAAAAAATCAGTTAGGTCAGTGATCCTCACTCAGTTCTGGTGCCTTACGGACTTCTGCACTACACATTGCCCACGAGATTTTCTGCTGTTGCTTAGGCAACATTGAAAGCCAGGTCTGCTCTGTGGGCCAGAGTGATAGAGGTGGCAAAGTATGAGGCTAAGCCGATGCTGCTTGCTTAGTATAGTTATGTGGGGCCAGAGTTGTTCACCACTGTGTAAGATTTCCTGGGGATGGGGATTATTTTTGTACCGACACAGCACCAGAGCTGGCTCAGACACAGTTTTTAAGTATTTCTTTGGCTATGGAGTATAGGAACTGTACAGAGCCTCTTTTGTGCTATTGTTTGATGGTGGTTAATGTATTAATTCATCTGTTTTGTAAGTGTCCAGCTGCCATGCTGGTAGGGCCCAATGTCAGTGTGTGAATGAGCAGCTTGCCAGAAATTCACCTCCTACAGAAGACCAGGAGTCTGGAGTAAGACTTGGCTGCTTTATATATTGTGTATTTGTATGGACTTCTACAAATGGCATAAATGACTGTTACTTTGAGATTCAACCAAGATTACTCTATGGTCAGGCTCAGGCCCTCAAAATTTTTATAATTTAACACAAGTCAGAGGGAACAAGAAACCAGGGCAGGTTTGTGTATGGGGAAATTGCATCATGGGAGATAGATGTATCTTAACTGGTCTTATATATTATTCTCTCTTTCCCTGGAGAAGGTAAAAAGCTGGGGTTTCTCTCCAGACCTTAAATTTTCCTTCTTTACAGAAATTTTGCTGTTCTTTAAAATATGTTATATAGGTAAGAATCCTTACAATTTAGCTAGTTGTTATCTCATGAGAGTCATTCTATAACATCACCCTTTATCTGTGCTGCCAGGTTTCTCTCTCTTGAATTTTAAATGTGTTCTAATGTCCTCCGTAAAATTCCCAGGACTGCCTTACTTCTGAAGATAAGGGGCATGTCTTTCCAGGTGTGTAAGCTAAACTTTTTGTTGCTGAACTTATTTTATAGAGAGATTTGGCATTTTCATATTGCTGACTGCTTTCAACCTGTGGGGTTTTTTTTTCCTGGTTCCTTAGTTGGTGACCTAGACAAGACCAAGCTTAATCATGTATTTTTTTCCTGTTGTATCCTCACTGGATCTGCACACAAGTGTTTATGTCTGGGGTTATATTCCTGTTGTCTTTTATACTGAGATGTTCTAAGGACTCCGACTCCCAAGTGCTGATGATTTATGCCGAGAGTACTTCAAAAGTTTTCTGCCCACAGCTGACTACCATAACTTTATGCTGGTTATCAAATCTGTGAAAAGGGTAATACAGTGAGCAGTCAGTCTGCTTCCCGGCCACTGGAGTCAGTAGTATAGTGTGTTATCTTAAATCACCATTGATTTCAGCTTATGTTAATATGTCAGGCTGTGACCTTTAGCGCCTCTGGGCTCAGACTCACAATCCTTGCTCTGCTGAGGAAGTTAGCAGCACCATAAAGTGGAGATAACTAAACTCTCAGTGCACTCAGGTTAATCCAACAGGAACCATAAATAAAATTGGTAGATTAATTCTCTGTGAGTTAGAGGAGAACTTGTCTCTTAAGGGTGGAAGAGTTAGCAGTATCCTTTCAGCACTGGTGTGATGAAGCCTGGCAGTTCATTACTAAAAAAGGTATGTTCTGACAAAATTAAATGCAGCCCAGGCTCTAATTCACCCCGTGGATCAGCCAACGTCAGCCTTAGAGGGTCTCTGTACTGTGTGAGAACTCCTGGTTGTAGGCAGGTTTAGTCTTCACTCTGCCATTGAGGTAAGAATCGGTGTTGAATCTTGCCTTTGGAAAAATTCCTAGAGCCAGCTGTAGGCTCTGAATTCAGTTCTAAATTTCCCAAAGTGGTGAATGTCTGGAACTGCACTCTAGAAGGTTCAAGCTCTAAAACATCAGAGCCATTTAATAAACCTCTCAGCAGATCTTACTAGCTCAGGCTCAGTGCAGTACTGTGTGGCTTCTGGTTCAGAGGTGGTTTTCATCTGACTGGCTCTGGTACGGGCAGAGCTGCTCATCAGCCTGGAAAATACTGTGTAAACATGCCAAGGTCTTAGAGTGCTGAATAATGCACACCTCTGCAGTGTTTACAATAGAAATCCAATTTGTAAATATCAAATACAGGTTTGTACATATCATGTTTCTAATTCCGTATCTGGTATTTCACATTTTCTTACTAATCACTTCAAACATCTGGAGTGTAAGAAAAGGCACAGATGTAAAGAGGTAGGACCAGGCTTTACCTTCTCCTTGAATGCTTCCAGCTCTGCATCTGTAATTTTCCATGGAGTCTCTCGCTTTAATTTCTCAGCAGTTGTTATATCTTTGCAGCTTTCATGGAGGCGATATGGTTCAATCATCTCTTCAAAGAATTTCCAGCTGAAACAGGAATTACAAAGGAGGCCTTGCTGCAGGGTATGAACTCACTAACTTATTTCAGACACTCTGTATGGCAGGCCCCACTGACTATAATAGTAGCTGAAAAACATGCAAAATCTTTAACTATTCTTTGCTACATTGTGCCCCAAGTTATATCCGTGCCGCTTCAATATGTTGGGGTTATTTGCGGATAATTAAACACTGCATTTGGCCTATTATAGTTGCAGAGAATTTTCTGTATTTTCCTGGTTGTAGCAAAAATAATGAAATTATTTCTACAGTAACTCCAAACTGCAGTAGATTGGTTACTAATGTTAACAATATTGGTTACTAATGTTAACAATAACAATTAACAATGGCTTTCCTCATAAATACTGAGCTTTTATTATTGTTGTTGCATTAGCTGGAGCAATCACCTGACTGATACAGTTTCACTCTTAGAGTTTTAATGAAATAGAGAAACAGATACACATCTCCAGTGGCAAGGGGCTTAAAGAAACGCAGTGTTTGGGTGGGTTTTTTTGTTTTGTTTTGTTTTTGGGTTTGGTTTTTTGTTTTTTTTTTTTGCTATAGGGGGGCTCAGATTTGTGTTCATTTCCCAACTTTTCCACAGATTTCCTCTCTAAATTTCAGTTTGTTTCTGGAAGCTTTTGACTGTCGTCATCTGGAGAACCTTATTGTTCTTCTGTACTTCCCTGCTTGCCCCTTTGTTGAAAGTTTCTATCATACCACAGAGACGTTGGAGAGTTTCTTCTATATTAATGTAAGTGAATTTGTATGAGCACTTCATGCTGACAGGCCTTGCTGTGAAGGGAAGCGGGAAGCTGGGCACAGGTTGGACTTTGCTATATGGCAAAAGTCAAGAGGTGGGTTAAAGGCTGTGACATGGAGCATTTAATGTTGCTGTTGTTAAGTTGCCAGAGAGTTTGTCAACAGCCTTAGTGTCTGTTTCAGTATGTAAAATAGTGATAATCTAATTATTAGGGAAATAAATGGGATGCCTAGCTGGGAGAGAGATACAGTGGTCTGGCAAGTGTCTGGCACAATATTCACTTGTTCTGTTCAGATAGTGCTGATGCAGCAAATGTCTTTGGTTTTTATGTTAATGACAGATACAAATTCTTTTTGATAGCTTTTATTAATGTAAAATCACTGCATAGTACCAGAAAAAAAGAGGAGTGTTCTGCACTGTTCTTTGTAAAAATTAAAAAACATTAACTAAGAGATCAAGAGGGCACTAATATGTGACTTTAGGAATCTAGTAATAAAATCTTTATATTCTTTAATTGCTGAAAATCTCTAATGCACTGTAGAAACACTGGTGAATGTAATGTTGTTTTTACAAAGTTATGTGTGTGTAGAGAAATGGGACACGGAAGGATTAAGAGACTAAACTGAGATTGGATTTGAACTCAGAGGAAAGGCTTTGGGTGGACGAGCCCTTTGACTATGAAACAGGTGTGGACCTATCAAGAGGGGAGTAAGAGACGGGATGGAAGAGAGCATAGCAAGGTCTGAATGTATTCAGAGGATCTTTAAGGCCAAGAACAATATTGTCAATTGAGTTAGGATTCACTTTTTCCCTGAGCAACCTGCTATATACTTTTGTCTACATGAAGCAGAAGCAATAGGTGTTTTCTACAGAAATATGATTTAGAAAGCAAGGGCTTGAAGATTTTTTTTTTTTTTTTTTCAGCTAATACAGCTGGAGGTGGAGCTTCCCGAGCAACTGTTTTACCAACTCCCTAACCTCTGCCTAGGAGCATTAATTCTGTAGGTAAGTTAGTTTTTAAAAACACTGAACCTTCATTATATTTGAGTGGTAGGGTGTCGGAGAACGGCTTGCAGAGAGCAAGGCCATGGGTCTCTGCAGAAGCTGATTGCAGCTATCTGAGGTAAACAAAGGAAAAAAACCCAGGGTACAGTTATGCTAATAAAGGACTGTTATGTTAACAAAGAGAGAAACTGAGGTACATTATGACCTTGTGTATGATAAAGGAATGGCCTTGGGAAAGAAAGCAAGCCAGAAGAAGGAAGATGATGTGACATGCCTGAGATGCCACAAGGGGCTGGGATATTTTAATGTAGCCTTTTACATGTAACCAATAGATTTGTGAGTAGTATGTATGATTATTGTAGAGTGCTTATATAAGGGGTGATTTCTTTCTATAAAGTTGAAGCTTGCTCTATCATTCACATTGAATCGACTGCTTGCTTCCTCCGCCCGTCACAGTAGGGGACTATTATAATATTTTCCTCATGGGAAGTGAGAAGTGTGCTTATGTTTGGCCAGAAGAATATTAAGTTTATGAATTCATGGTAAAACCCAGAAGGCTGAGTTGGCAGAGTTGGTAAGTTTATAAGAGAACTGTGACTGACTCAATAATATGATGAAGGGAATTCTATTGCAATCTAAACAGATATGAAAAGCCATCATAAAATGTCTGTTAAATTTAGTGGCTCAAAACTATGGTATGTAATTAGTCTTTACTAAAATTAAGTCTTATCATTACAACATAGAGAAAAAGACTGCCTATGCTTTTGATCCTTTGAACTGTGATAGTTAAAAGGTTCTTTTCCTGCCTTAGGTGCTTAGAATATGATTGCACTAAAGTGACAATGTTATTCTTTGTGGTGTGTTTTGGGGTTTTTTTAATCCTCAACATAAAAGAAACAGGCTCCTGATAAAGGCCAGCTGCTAAATAATGGATTTTGGTAATGTTTCTTACCTCTCTTTGTTGGGCTTTATATTGATATCACAAATGATATTAATGTCAGCGAATTTTATTCTGAATTTGCTTAGAAGTGAAGCCATCCTGAAAACAAAAGAGAGAACGTTTTATCACTATATTTCTGAGTGCATTGCATCAAAGAGCACTTATAAATGAGTTAAGATATCAAATGCAGTTGTCTCATTATCTTTAACTATATGACAAATTACTTTAAATGCTTTAGTGTTTCAGTTTCCAATTACAGAACTGGATTGATGTGATTGCTGTAGTATAATTCATTTAGCTGATGATCGATGAAAATCACAAAAAATGGAAATTAATAGCAGACAGAGGGAAGGGTGTTTACATTTTTGGGAAAAATGGTGCTTCAGGTATTTGCAAAGACTTGAATTATAAAGGAAATGTATTCAGAATACAGTAGGACAGAATTCTCCAATACTTACAGCAGACTTTTGTTCTATTATTACCAGAATTCTATGCATGGAATATGTACAATACTGGTAGTGTACGTGTTGGTGAAAATTTGATCCAGGATGTTGATGTGCAATACTTAATTTTTTTCATTTATGCATTTATATTGCTTTACTCACATGTTGTCTTTACATATTTTCACAGAGAAAATACTTTGCTTTTCTCTCCCAATTAGCAGGAGGAATAGTTTATAGCTTTGTGTGTTTGTGCTGAGGTTAAAGAGGTTAGTTAGGTCACTTTTGCCTTCAGTTGAAGCATGGTTTTTTTTTTTTTTTTTTTTTTTTTTTTTTTTTTTTGGTATGTAAGCTTTGGAATTTGAAAAGGTCAGAAAGTTCCTAGGAGCAAACCGTGATAGAAATACATATTTGCTTATGACCTGAGAATTTACCTGTTCTTTTTTTATATAAGAGCAACATACTGCTTATATAAATCTTCATGTCCCTTGGGGCAATCCTTGTTTTGAGCACCAGAAAAGCAAACTCTCAACTTCTGTGGAAAGGTTTTAGTATTTGGGGAATTACATGTCCAGATAAATTTAATGTAAATATGAATTTAATGTAAATATAAATTTAATTTCTGAGTTGGAAATAAAGTGAATGAAATAGTCCTTGGATGTTGTTGCATTAGATCTACCTAGGGAATGGAATAGCCACCCGGCCTCTGGATTTGCATCTTTAAAGGCTTCTGTGTGTGGTGGGTAGAATATGCTGTTGAGGAAAGCTAGTGTTTGGGTAGAAATACATACCCATATTGGAGACAAGCTAGGTCATTGTCAACTGTACTGAGTTTGCTGTTCACTCTGGCTTTTGTAGGACAAGCGGTGTATACAGGTGCCAGAACTGCCTCTGTGAGGATCTGTCCTGTTTTGACAAATGCCATTTGATGTCAAAAACTCCTACTTCCTCTCAAGGGAAATTTGGTGACTTGAGTGCTTAGATGCAGGAGCTGACTGCAGTCCTGAACAGCCAAGCCTGGGCATACTCTGCACAGGGAGCAGAGAACACTTCCCTGCAGGTTCTTGAGCAGCTGTAAGGCTTTACCCAATGATAAGACTAGTTTGTACAAACACTTCTGAATCTCTTCTACAGAAGTATGTTATCTTTAGGGTAATCCTTAAAACTGATGGAGCCACAGTCTTAAAGTTTATTAACTTGCTCTTTAACTTCTTTACATTTTACCACGGTTAATCACATTTATGTGAGCTATCTGTCTATGGTATTTGCATATGAGAAGCTTCATGTGCAATTTCACTTACTGTTAACTGGACAATCTAATGTAAATCCCATAAAACTAATTATATTCTCATTACAGAGTGCAGACCGCTGCTCTTAGAGAAGGGAATATGAGCTATTAATGGGGAAAATTGCTGGATGTGAGTTTCCCTTGGTAATCACCATTTACACTGAGCCTTGAGGGCTATGCCATAAGCTCAACACCTTTCTATCAAATACATCGGGTTTTTTTCATACTGCCCACTGTACAACAAACCAGCTCTGCTGAGAAATTCTCAGCTTCCTTCTATAAATGCATTATATTCAGCATCAGTTCAAACTCTTTAAACAGTGAGACCAATATAGTTATATTTACACTAGTTTTTCTTCTTCAATCCTGTTGACTTTTCCTCCAGTGAATATCCTTAATTTGCAATTTTTCCACTTCTTCCTGATAGTTAGAATGTAAGGAATTAGGATCGTTAGACCTGGAAGAACATATAAAATTGCAGGAAGATCAAATGAGTACATTGTGTGGTAAAAATACCATCCTTCACTTCAGCAGTGTTGGACGTAAATTAATCTTTAAAACATTTAAGCCAGACAGAAAATGGACTACGTTATTTTAAAAGAAAACAGTTTTGTGCAAGTTCCCAAGTCTGTCTTTATATTTGGTAACACAGAAATCTCTCTCCCTGGGGTTCTCACTCAAATTCCTTACCGCCATCATCGAACAGCCACCAAATGTCAATTGTTCCTTTGCCTTGCTTCTTTTTAAATTGAGTGCTGGCTTCTAGCAGCTTCTGATTGAATTCACCCACATGCATTGACTGCATTGTGTTAATGGTGCTTCCTGTAATGAGAACGAAAAAAATGTGAAAGGATTTCTGACAAGTGAGGCAACTAGTAGCTTTAGGGAGCCAAGTAGAGAGAAAGCTTCAGGAAAATGAACTGTTTCTGACATAACTTCTATCCTTTAAATCTGAAAAAAAATTACAGCGCAGATGCTGTGGACTTTTAATATACCAGTACACACAGAAACCAAAGCTTATGTAATACTTCATCCCTAGATTATAACATCTTGAAAAGGGTTATCTGACTATCTGTTCTCTGGATCTTTCTAGTTAACCTAAAATTCACTGGGGCCTTAAAAAGCAATTGGGAAATGTCTGATAGATTTTGAGAAGTAAATGGCACCATTTTGCATCATTTACAAGCTCAGCTGCCTGTTGTAAAATAAAGAGCTCCCTGAAAAGAGTGCTAACGGGGTGCAGCAAGAGCACAGGTGAAGCTAAGACTGGAAGGCAGAAAACATAAGCGTATAGAGCAACTTCCCTATGCTTGAGAGGGTCATTGTTAATTGAAAATAAGCTTTCATTCTTGCTGTTTGCTTGGCTGGCTTTAAAAGGTACAGTCTTGCCTATGTACTAACAGTATCTTCTCTCATTCCAAGTTTTGAAGCCTGTGTCTTTATTACTGCTTCTCTTTCAATGATTTCAAAGAGACAGTGTCAGAGCAGTATTTTAAATGGAGCAGACAAGCTTCTTTAGAGCTTTTACTCTGATCTGCTATGTTCTGAAAATGCTTTGCTTGGTTTTTCCTGTATGCCTAGAGTGTGGACAGGATAGTTCTAAAGCAGTTATTTGCTTTCCTCTACAGTTCTAGCATCTATGCTGGAAGATGCAACAACTCTGGGGAGGATGAATGTATACAAAATGGAGAGGCAGGGATGTTTATTAACATCATCTATCTCATATATAGAGCCAAAGTATGTAATATGTATTTCCTTTATGCATTTCTGAACTAAATCGAAAAGGGTAGTTGAAACAGGGGTGCACATTCTTGTGGTGTTCGCTATAAAAATATATTCTACTGAAGCCTGCAAAATGAACTGAAGTCTGTCAAGTAAAGAATAATGACATTTTATGTTTTCAGTCTGTAGATCTTCTCAATACCTGTGGGAGTTGCAGGCACAGCTAGATGTAATAGTCTCTGCAGGTGAAAATACTGAAAATACTTGTCTGTGTACAAGCATGGCTTCAGGTGAGTCATTATCATTACAGCCTAGCAATTGTGAAATGAGACCTTTAATTCTCTCTGTATTTCTGTAGCATTTTACTGTATCTAAAATGTAATTTTGATTTCATCACCTATACACTGAAGTTATATGTTGATCAGTTATTTGACAGCATGCTGTATATGGGCTTTCAGTGCTTCTACTACCTTCATTTGTGCATTTTTAAGAAATTATGCTTAAAGTATAGAGCAGTAGTGCTGTTTTAACCTGTTTTTCAGCTGGGCGCTAGGTTTGTGTGTGTATGGTGAGTAAAGTGAGATTGCTTGTGCTCTGAATATTGTGCATATGTTCCCATTTTCTTTAAAGAGGAGAAAAAAAGGCCTCTTTTAAAAACTGAAAACACCCTATTAAGAAAACCAATAAACCCCAACTTGTTCTGTATTCCTCAAACGTTAATAACCATGTGCTATTTTTGACAAATTGAATTCAACATAATCTGAGCTGAGGAGCTCATCTGGCAAATGAAGGGGAAGAAAAATTAGGTGTGTTGTATGAGGTAGTGTGTCCTACCCGCAGAGGACACTCCCTCTGTTCTGTATTACATGGTCAGGTATGTGCAGGATAGGTCCTGTTCCAGAAGCTTCTGTGTAGCTCAGTTTTTACCTTGGAGTCAAAGTCCAGTTTGCATATTGGTGAAAATGTGATGCATTGAAGGGTTGGGGAGAAGTTGGCATTTTGGAACTTACCCTTTTTTGTTTCATGTTTTGAGATATTGAGTGTGCTGGCTTTTCTGAAGAATCTACAGATGCCACTTCTTCCTTCTTCAAAATCATTTTCTTTAATGGTAGCTTCCAGTGCCAATCTCTCCTGCTCCAGCTTCTCTAATTCTTCTGTATAATGGGACAAGTAAGGGAACTGGTTACACATCACTTCCTATTTTAAATTAAATCATTTAACTGAAATAATGATGGTGATGTAATTGCTGTTGTGGTACTTTGTACACAATATAAAGCTGCTGGGAGGAAAAACTCCTTTAAAATGCCTTTTCCTTGCAAACCAATAGGGAGGAAGGAGCTGAATTCGTCTCTGGAAGCCCTAATTTAGGGTGTCCATGCCTACAGCAGTGGTCTGTACTGAAGTGCTACTCTGATTTCCTCTTCCAGATTAAATTCAGTATTATTGTATTTTTTTAGTTACATGAGATACTATTTATTGAGTTATATTTGTGGATTTGGTTGGTTGGTTTCGTTTCCCAAGAATTTGAAAACACATTAGAAAAGCTGTTTTCCCAAAGTGAGAAAGCTGAGGTATTGAGGTCTAGCTCTTTAGTCCCTATTCTAAGAACAAGGTCACATGCCTTTGGACTTTGAGATTCTCAGAAATATGAAAGGGTCCTAAATATGCGATCAGTTTCTGTGCTGAAATATTTTTCATGTTTTAATTTTTTCAGCATTTGCTGCAAAGATGTAAGACTTAGCTAATCAACTCTGTAAATTCAGTAATACAAAAGAACAATTTCACCTTAGCAATATTAGACTTTTGCTGCAAAAAAAGGTACCACTTGTTATTGTGGAATATATTATGGTGGGGCACTAATGAATATGATCCAGGCATTGCCTGCAGTAAGCTTTTTTCATAACGAAAAGTTCTCTTTGACTAATACATGAAAGAAGAGTGAGGTAAGTTCATTTAAGATATTGTGTTTAAAAAAAAAACAAAACAACAACCCAAACCCTCACTAGCCAGTCATTATTGGCTCTGTTGGCACTCTGTTGCCAGCAGAAAATAATATGATTTCTTTTACTTTGGAATCCATGACAGCCATGTGCTTCTGATCATTAGACATGATGGTAGTCACTAAATTAATGGTTACTCAAAACTGAAATTTCAGTTTCTTTATTAAACAGAATGTTGTAGCAAGTATAAGGGGATACAATGAGCCATTTTTTCCACTACAGAGACTTTGTATCTGCTTCAAAACATTTCTGCATATTTGAGGGTTTTCCTTTCTTTTTTTTTTCTCCCCTGTGTTCTTTCTGATTCCTTGTGTCTTAATGCTGGTTTGTAAGAATGCAAAGTTGGTATTTGCTGTAATTTCACTGGTGTTCTAATGGCTCTATCTTCTGAGCAGTCAGTTTCTGACATCAAGCAAGGAGACAGACAGATCTCTTTCAGGTATCAGCAAAGGGGAGAAAAAAAAGCATTATTAGTTTGGAATTTTTTCTTAAATCACTGTAGTTTTACCCTGTAGCTCTCCATGCACATCAAGCTGCCACTCTGCTGGGTGAATATTTATCTACTCTTGTTTCTTAAATGAGTCTCTGGGGCCTTTTAATTCTGAGAGACGATTTGATATTGAGGGTTGCCTCATCCTGGAATCCGCCCTCTTTAATGGGGAGTTAATTTTGGTTTTAATTAGCTCAGGTGTTTATGTCCTTTCTGGGTGTTCTTCCCAGCCGTTCTGAGCGCAGTCCCTGTGTCTCTGGGAAACCGGAGAAGCTGGAGGCAGATTTACAGCAGGCGGCAGCAAAGAGTTGCCATTCTTTTTTATGCCTGCCTATGTTCCTTTATAGATTTTTATCTAATTCATTTATAACACAAAACATTTATCTCTTGGGGAGGACGAGGGACGCTAGGAGTAATGTTCAGGTTTAGTCTATGTCTGCTCAAGTGGACTAATTTACAAGAAGTGGGAAAATTATCATACTGAAAACTTAGAGAATTGTTCTGATGGGGTTTTTATGTGGAGTCATTCCCTCCCCAGGGTACCTGAGGAACCAGTAAGACCTCTGTGTCCTAAAGAGGAAAAGGAAAAATGAAGGCCACCATTGCATATGGCTCTTGGAAGCCCCTTGTTTAGGTGCAGCTGCCTGCATGCTCTGTGTCTCAGCCTTTTCCACCCAGATGGCACATCTTCCTGAATGGTTGTGGTATGGTGGGAGGTTTTCCCTTTCCCCCTGAGAAACGCACTGCTAATCTAAGGAAGAGTGAACAAAAAGGTGAAAAAGAGAATTGAGGTTTCTTGTGGGTTCCAGGTTTTTGCATGGGCAGGGACTTTCTGGGCCCAAGCATTCCACAGAGGTGGTACCAAAAGTGCATCTTTCTGATTCCCACCAGTCCCAGAGATCACAGGTGGGCAGAGGGACAGAGATGTGCCAAGAGCAGGAAGGAGACATGCTGCAGAGTGACTGGCTGCTGGGGCACAGCACGATTTTACTTCTTTAGTCTGCATCTGTGCTGGAAGTGCCGTGGGAGTAGAGTTCTCTGGTGTGTAGAGCCCCTTAATGTGTGAGGCTTGGCCTCCTTCTGTCACTGCCAGTGCTTCAGCAAGGATTTTGGTCAGGACAGAAACTGCAGAAGCAAGGAGTAGAAGTTATGGGTATAGGAACTATTCTAGAAACCAGACTGTGACTCCAAGAGTATCGCTCAGATTCCTTCTTGTGCTGAGCATGTAACCAGCATAGATATTCAACTATTGAGTCACCACATACCTTGAACCTGGAGGACCTGAGATATATCAAATCCTTGGCTAATTCTGACGATAATCATGCCGAGCTCAAAATCAAAAGCATCGCTGAAAAAAAAAAAAAAAAAAAA